>NW_010972449.1:1642830-1646176 GCF_000737465.1 Haliaeetus leucocephalus | reverse complement strand
CCCCCCCAGCCCAGCCCGTCGCACCACCAACCCTCATCGGAGTCGCGGGCCCGAGCGCTCCGCTCGCCGTCCTCCTCCTCGGCGCTCTCCAACTCCTCCTCCTCGTAGTACTCGGGACCGGGGGGCATGGCGGTGGCGGGAGCCCCAGGCGGAGCGGGGGCCGGCGGCGTGGCAGACACCAACCCGGCCGCGCTCATAGCGACGGGACGCAGCCGCCGCCGCGGGCCCGCGCCTCCGCCCGGCAACGGCGGCAGGGCCTGCGCCGCCACTTCCGCTTCCGGGCGGCCGCCCTACTGCCGGAGCGCCTTCGTCCGGCGAACGCGACGGGCACCTAAAGGGGGTCCTCGGGGGCGGTGACTGGCGGTGGGACGCGGGTTCGAGTCCCGGCCCCGCCGGCAGCGTGGGGCGAGGGTCAAACCGCGCTCGCTGTGGGCTTTTTCTGCCAGGTTTTGCTCTTCAGGGGGCTTGTGGGGGGAAAGGGGGCTTTGCCTGGGCCTCCGGAGACACGTATTGTCCCTTTTTTGCCACCGGGATGACTCCATCTGCCGCAAAACGCAGGACACGGGCACGCAGCGGTGCCGCTCAGGCGAGGAGCAGAACCTCGCAGGGGTGGGAATGGGTTTGTTACAGGACACGCTACTCTTTCAAATTTTATTTTTTTTTTTCTAATACGGAAATTACTTCCCTGTTCCTCCATACTCTCAATAACCACAGTACTGTGATCTCGCATTCACCCAGGTGAAGCAGTTGCTTTGTGCCAGTTAAGGAGCAGCTTTCACAGAACAAGCATCCAAATAAATCCATTAGGAACGCCTCGCATCGGCCGGGTACAGGTTATTCTCCTGACTAAACGCTGCCAGAAAATTAGGGACCATGATACAGATCCTGCAGTGAGATTCATATGCAGGACCCATTAAATACAGGATCCCACTCCATATGAAAATGCCTCCCATTGATACTTCAGGCTAAATGAGATATTTAGCCCTTTTCTGCAACTCCCAAGTCACCTGGGAAGAACTAATTAGTCTCACTGCCTCCAGCAGAGCCATACTAAAGGCTTACCTTAACAGTTGTGAGGTGCATTCCTCAAATGCACAACTTACTGACTCACTGAGATACTATAAACATCTCGCCAAAGGAAAAGAAATAAAACAGAATAGGTTTTATCTAAGGGAGGACTGAACTCAAGAACACCGCAGTGCTTTTTCAAACTTGCTGAACTGGGCGCTCAGCAGCCCAGAGGAGCACCAGGTCACACTCTTTGTTCTGAAAAGAATTGTAATAACGCAGCATATGCACTTTGCTTTCCTGTAGTTCACCCCAAAGATCTGTTTGCCCTGACTGACAATATTTAACTCGGAACACCCATGCAAAGTATGCCCAATACCTTTTTACATAAGTAAATACTACATTTTACAAGAGATGAGGCTGAGACACAGCTAAAAGTCAACACTACCAAGAGCAGTTCCCAGAGCTCAACGTCCCATCCATTTGAGGGCATTTGACTTGGCACATGGGAGATACCACGCCAGAGCTGCTCGCCACCTCTCCGTTGCCAAGTAATGCCGGGTGCTAGGGGTTATCAGAATCTTGGAAAGCAATCCTTTTACCTTTCTCCTTACTCAGGGCAGTGGTAGCTGGCAGGGCTGCCTGTGGCCACAGGACGAACAGGAAAGGGTGCGGTGGCGGCTGCCACATTGCATGAGCTGACTGGGTGCCCACACTGCACCCAGCGCCGATGGGTTTGTCCTCTCCCCGTAGACTTGCACCTGGCTTGAATTGTTCAAATAACTTTCCCCAAGTCATACAGTCACAGAGTTAAAAATAGAGATGGGACTGGCTAAAGCCCTTTCTCAGAACTAACCAGAGCCCCCTCAAAAGCTTTACAAACACGATTTTCCCCCTTTCTTCCCCCTTTCCTGTCTGCACCTCTTCCACCTGTCCACGTATTTAGCCCACCAGCTCCCCTGCAAGCCTGGTTCGTACTGCTGTGGATAGCAAACAAGTTGCAAGTGTGTCTGAACCAAGGCTGCCCTTCCAAGGTTAATCTTTCCTGCGTTACACTGCCTCAGCACTTTGTGTGAAGCCAATTTATCCTTTAAGAGCAGCCCATCTTTCACACATCACACAAAGGGCAGGTGCATTTACTAATATGAGGGCACACAAGAACCCTTTGAACAGAAGGAGCTGTGTGCAGCCAATGAGTAAGAAACTGCATGCAGCTGCTGATGCAAAATTTTTTAGCTCGTTCTGTGGTCAAAACTGGAATCTCACTTGCTGTTGCTCCCTCCATACTAATTCCTCATGTTTAATATTAGCCTTCTGGAGACACCCTCTACTGTCATCTCTCAGGCATTCAGTGGGAACCCAAGGGAGAAGGTTCAGCTTTAAGGAATGCCATGTTTGCCTTACAAATGCAGAAACTTAACTGTCTACGCCCCAAAGAGCTATCAGGGAAAAGTTTAAACTTCTCTGTCAAGCTATTGTTCTTGGCTCATGTTTTCATCAAAGCTGTTTTTCTCATCACAACTCATTTATTGTTTTATACACCGTCACTCAGTTTGAAGAAAGATTTCTGCCTCCTGCTTTGTCAGCGTCAACTATTCACAGAGTAGCTGACGCAGAAGTCATGCTCGCTATGTTTTTCTTTCCATTTGTAAGAAATAGAGAAGAAAAGGTTACAAAGCTCAGCTTATAAACAGAGATCATGGCAACTCATTTATTGTATGAGCTGGATGACTGCAATGAGAAAACCTGTAATATAGTACCTTGGCCTTTGAAGAACAGAATGCATACCAACACCCTTAGCCTAGAACACGTGGCTTTCAAGTTTCTGTACCTTTAGTTTCAAAGGGCTATACGATGATGGTTCTAGAAGGCAGCCCAGGAGGAAAATAGTTGTCAGAAACAAGTTAGTAGAATGAGGTACTGGCAGAAGATAAATCTCTGCTCCTTCAGTTTTGTTTAGCAAAAAATTATAATAAAAGCTATCACAGAATAAGCCACTATGAGCCTCTACAGCAATAAAGGAAGGAGCGTTTGCCTCGATGCAGAGGCTGTAGGGAACCACAGAGTGACAGAAACAGCATTAAATCACCTTACCCTGTCTCTGCTCTGAGCTCTTCCTAATCCAGACCTCTGAACCATTGCTAAAGCACCTTCTTCTCCTTTGAGGCCTTTCCTCCTTAAGGCACACCACTGTTTAATCACACCTTCTCTTTTTTTTTGGTTACTCGGAATCTCTTCCAGCTGCGACCTGCCACAGGACACCCAGTCATCGTGAAACCTCCCCCCAACCCTGACAGCAGGTACTTAAAGACTCAGAGCCGCCTTTTTACCGGGCCCC
>NW_010972449.1:1563896-1642820 GCF_000737465.1 Haliaeetus leucocephalus | reverse complement strand
ACTTTCTCGTTGCCCCCGTGGCGCCCGTTGACGGGCCGAGGGGGTACCGGGTGTCCCGGAGGTGCTCGGGGGCTGGGGTAGCTGCCTCGGGGCTTCGTGTGAGGGGGGTTTTGGGGGGGGGGGGGAGCCCCCCGGCCAGCTGCGGTCTTCCTGCGGCGGCTGTGGTGCTGGGAGTGCCGGGACGGAGGGACACACACACATAGACACATACACAGAGGGGTTGGGGGGTCCCAGCAGCTTGTGCTGGTTTTTGTAGGACTTCTGACATGCGGCTCCCTGGTGTGGTGAGCTGTCCCGAGTTTGCTGGTCGTGGTGGAGGAGCTCTGTGGGAAGTTGGGAGCTACAGGAGAGCAGCTCCGGCGCATTAGAGTAACCTGTGCGGAGGGGGAAATGCCTCGGTGGGAGGGTGGAGGTGAAGAGAGGAGGGAAAGCCACTGCCTTTCCTTCACCTGCAAGCTAGGGACACTGTCATAGCTCGGATAAACAGTGTTCGTCCATTAAGATTGCCCCTCAGATCTGTTTGTGAGCAAGTAATTTGAACGGCATTAGTATTGACCTAGTGAAATTCAAGTGAAAAGGGGAGCTTGATTACTGTCAGCTTGCTTTAAACCGAGTTGGAAGTAATTATGTAGGTCTGGTCTTAGCAGATGTATCTGTCCCTTTAATGACATCAAGAAATGATTTACTGTAGGTGCTGAATGTCATCTAGCAGTACTCATATTTGCGTGGGAAGGAGAAAGAAGGAGGACACTAGGCAAGTACTAAGTCCTTAGAATTCTGTTTTACATATATCTCCTCGTGTCTTCCGCCCCACCCCCCTGCACCCCCAGGAATATAAGCAGAATTAATTCCCTAATCTTATAACTATGATAATTCTAAAATTGAGTAGCCACTGAGTAGCCCTGGTAGCATCCAAGTTTTCCCTGGTCGCTTACTCAGCCTGGACAGAATTGAGCAGCTCGGAGCCAGATTTGCTCTCTGCAACCAGGGTGTTCTCCTCAGGGTTGTGCTCCGGCAGTTGAACACTGATCTCATAGGTGTGTGGAGTACTTGGGCTCAGCACACAGTCTAGTGGCAGCTGCCATGTTTGTTTAAAAACAGCGAAACAGGTGGTGCTGGTATGGCCTACCTGCTGTGCAGAAGCCTCCTAGCAGAAGGACTTACCCAGGCTGTCGGAGAGCTGTGCTCAGTTCCCCTTTCTGTCGAAGAGGATTTCAAATCTCTTTGCCCACCTTACAGCATAGCGATCAAAATGAGAAGATGAAAGCAGTTCAGGGTTACGGATCGATGGGGTATGCTCCTCACCTCTCCTGCGGCAGCTGTTCTGCAGTACACAAAGTGATTAAAAGTTAACTGAGTAAGAGCACAACAGGGGTATGACACTGTTACTGCAGTTTATGGTGCTCGTGTTTGGGTGAGGATAAGTGGACTCCAATCTGTTCTATAAGGTCTGCTTACATAACAAAGGTTTGGAATGCTACAATGCTTAGAGTGATGTAGCTTATTTTGCTAGTGGTCATTAGTTTAATGTATCTTGTACCAGGCTTATTAGAGTATGTGTGTTGGTATTTCTACACTGATAATGGAGTGTTCATGGAGAGAAGTAATACACCATGCTTGTTCCTCTCTGTTTTTGTCTTTAAAACTATATTGTTTCTGGTAGCTAGCTAATTTTGAGTTCTCAGGGAGTAATGTAACAATATAGGGAGTGTTTTAAATGTAAATACCTGTTCACAAATTCTCTTTTAACATTGAAATTCTACAAATATATGACAACTTAATTCTTTTATGCCTTCACAGTGAAGCTGCAGACTGTTCATATCTGCATTAATGTATAGGGTTTTTTCAGGTTTTTGTCAAATCAAGATTTCTTACTTATAACTCATCATATAACTTCCTCTGGCAACTGATTTGAGGAAAACTTGAGCTAGATTGTTTCCATCTTCCTTTCCCAATATAATGGTTTTCAGATTGCAAACTGATTCTTCTGTATGTATGTTACTTACAGTGATTCTCTGTATGTACTTCCCTTTTGCTATGTTACATTCGTTATCAGTTAAAAAGGATCCTTGCAAGTCAAACCTTTTAAAGATGAGATGTTTCTACTTCTGTGCATTCTAAATATGGATCTTGTATCAACAGGCTTTTGCTGTTAAATTTATTTTTCATAACATGTTGCAGGATGGGGTGGTCTTTCAACAGAACTGGGCTCTGTCTCTTCTTACTGATCAGCTGTCTTGCCTGCAAGAGAAAACCCTGCTTGTACGTAGCTAGCCTGGAGTTTGCTGGGCTGACGCAGGCTGTTCAGTAAACCCTGTGGCTGGGGAGGAGAGGGGTAGCAGTGGCAGGGACGTTTGCTGCAAAAAGGGTGGGGTCAGCGAATTTGGACCAGGAACACAGACTAGTTGTTTTCTCCATTTACAGGTTTTTGTTCCAGGTTGTTCTGCAGCCTTGTGAAATGCTGCAACATTCAGGTTATGAGAAATGGCAGGGGAGAAGGTGTTCATGAAACGCTTTCAATTTTATTTATTTGTTGTTTTTTACAGGGGAAAAAAAACTTAGTGTAAGGTTAATGTTTTTAAATAGAAAACAGATCTTTTGTTTTAAGAGAGAGTTCAGATTCTTTTAACAGAACCTCTCTGTGGTTCAGTCACAGCATTTACAGCAAAGTGAGTTTGAATAAAAGTGCAATTTTGTATCAAAGATATTCAAGAAGTAGACTTTTATAATATATTTCAGTACGTGTTCAGCTTTTTTAATAAATGTGCTTTTACACGACAGGAAAAAAAATCGTAATAAACCCAAAAGAGTGCTTTATTTTATGCGTATTATTTTCAAACTGCTTCCTTATTTGAAGGCCATTGATTAAACCAAAATTATTTGATTGCCTTCGGCTTAGTGCTGTGTAATAAACATTATGCAATTGCATTGTGCCTGCTTGTTCATTAGTCCTTTCAAGGGTAGCTCAGTGAGTTTTCCTGACACTGTCTTGTTATCACTCTGAAATCACTGTGGTAGGTCTGTTTTAATTTGAGTGAAACATATTTTACAGAGTATTGATCTGATAAATCTAGGGTTCCTTAGATATTTGGGGTAAAAAGAAGGAAATCTCTCTTCCTATTTTTACATAGGTAGCACACATTCTGACTTTTCATTTTGATCTGCTGGCTGTATTACAGCACACGAAGCACAATCGTATAGTGTGCACCACTTAAAATCATCATGGGCATTGCATGCCAGGAACTGTAATCTATGTGAACCTCAGTTCCTAATTAATGAGGAGGAAAGTTGAAATAGAAATTAAAGTAAATTAATTGGGTGTGGTCATCCATCTCCTGAGCTACTGAAGGATGTTGGAAATCTGAGTGCCCTCCTAGTTATTTCTGATACTGTGGCAGCTTCTGTTGAATCTTTATAAAGCCCCACTTCACAGCGTTAAAGAACAATGCTTCTAATGTGACATGCTATCCTTATTCTGTAGAACTATATCGTGGGTATTTAATTTTTACCTCCGGTTGGAAATGTGAAAAACACATGTTTGTCAAGGTCAGTACGTTTTGCTCTCAGATTGAAGAACCCTGGAGTACTGCTAGTATTTTTTTATTTTTTTTTTAAAGTCGTTTAAGTGAATTCAGAGAAATTGTTGAAATTAGGTTGTCTAGGTGGCTTTGGTAGGCTTGTTCTTATTGAGGACGGCAAAGAATGCATTTGATTTGGGCAGTTTGGAAGTTCTCATGTTTATATACTCATCCTTGTGTTTGTGTTGTCTTACTGGACTTTCCCTTTGTGTAAGAAATTGTTAGTTTAATTTGTAAGGGCAGGGAAATTTCAAATTTAATATAGGGAGCTTACAAAACAAGTTTGTCCGAGTTGTTAATGAAGTAAGCACTTATGCCCTTCAACAGGTAATAGCTTGATGTTGATGTAATTACTATTTTTTTCCCCACCCTGAATATTAGGTCAAAATGGACTCTGGTTTATTTCGAATTTAATGAAACCAATAGTTATGTGGGAACGCGCAGTTGCATGCCTTCCTACTTAGCTACAAAAGACTTTCAAATAAAGACATTCTCATAGTTTGTTTGGCGTATTAATTTCAGTCTGTCCTTCTGAATATTAGTATAATTGGACATGGTTGGATCGTGGGGGTTAGTTGGGCAAAGCTAGAGAACGTAGCTCCTTCAGGTGAACTAATCTTCATTAGGTTGCCTTTAAAGTTTTCAACCAGGGAATCCCCCCCTATTTGCAGCCCCTTCTGCTGTCACTCTGCTAATTATGATGCTGGGTTATGAGACCAAGTAATTCCTCAGAAGAAGGGCAAATGGTGACTTTGGGGTGCCATGTTTTCAGGCCTTCATGACTTTGCTTCAGTACAAGCGGCTTTTATGCTGCGGGTTGCAGTGTCTTTGGGAAGAGAGAGAAAGCTCTTCATACTTAATCTAAGAAATTGTCACTTTAAGAGCGGAGATGTTAACGCAAAGTCCTGGATAAACTCCCGTCTAGGAAACTACAGTGCCTACTGCATTTCCCTGTAGCCTAAAATGCATACATGGGTTTGGTTTTGTTTTGGTTTGTTTTTTACTTTTCTGACAAACTACTCTCCAGAATTACTGTGAAGCAGAATGTGGCAGATGCCATGTTCCAGAGTAGTTGCTTTTCAACACTGGGAGGAATGAATCTTATAGGTAGTGTACGTATTTTCACATACATTAAGCAGTTTAGGATGAAAGGTGTTATGAATACCAGATACTATCATCATTTTATGAGCAGGATGTCTTTATTAGATTGGAATTGATGAATGTGTGCCAAATCTTGTGCATAGTGAGTCTGTTTCTGGAGAGATGCAAATAGTGTGCTCACTTCCTACATTAAAACTCCTTTTTTCTTTAATTTTAAATAAGTGATCTGCGATTCTGTTGCACAGAATCTGACATAAAATTGAGCAGATTTATTTAGGGTTGCCCTTGAACGTTGTGAGTGTTTAAGCCAGATTTACAAGAATATAGTCACTGATGATTCATATTGAGATGATGTTTTTCTTCCCTGTGATAGAACATATGGGACTATGTAGCATATGGTACCGCTGAAAATTGTTAAACGCAGAGCACTGATTTATTACACAGCAAAAAGAGTTTGGATTTTTAGGCTAATGCTGAGCAAAAAGCTTTGTAAACTGCTCTGGCTGCTGGTTTGTGTTGGATGCACTACTATGTTTTAGTGGTAAATTTTCAAAGAATTCCTTTAAATAAAAACAGGATTCTTCCAAAAGTTGTGTATGTGCCTGTTGCACTGGAGTGAATATATGAACTCACTGGATGTTTCATTAAAGGAGATGGGTATTGCCTCAGCAGCTCTGCCTTGACAGTTGACCTACCGTTTTAGCCATCCAGAGGGATGTCTATTTTCTTACGGTTCAGTCTCACTTTATGGTATAACAACTTAAAACCTGAAGTCCTTTCTGTCTTTTATGGGAAGTAGAGGTGTTAAGAATGTGTAAATATATAGTTTTCTTCTAGTCTTACTAGCCAAAGCATCTTCCTTCTGTGTTTTGGGGGTTTGTTTTGTTCTTACATAGCTTCTGGAGGGGTTTTTTGGTGAGGTGGGTGGAGGAAGAAAATGTACACCTTGATCCTTCCAGTGCACAAGAGAAAGTGTACTGAAATGCAGTTACAGAGAACATAAATTCCAGTCGTCTATTTCCTTGTGCTCTCCTGTGTTTCTTAACTATTCATCTTTTAGATGATGCCTGCTCTGAAGAGATTATAATCACCTCTGCTGTGGCTTTGTAGGTCTTACTACGGTCTAACTGAAGCTTACAGGTGCTGCAGTAATATAGATAATAAATAGTTGGTCATAAGACTACATTGACTAAGCTTTTTCAAAAACGATTTAAGCACTAAGCAGGAACCTTCATTTAAACCTCAGAATGGTGTTTGTGTTTGTCTTTTTTCCTAATGAAAAACCTGATTCTAATTTATTTGTAAACATTAAAGTACTGGTTAAAAAAAACTTTATGCCAGATTTGGTACTGCTTTTGTTAGGCCAAAGATACACAATATCTGTAAGAACAAATATATATGCTCCCTCAACTTTGTAAGTTTTTGCATAAAAATCAGATGAGTCTTATTACTTCTTACTTGGTTTATGACAAATCTGCCTGTCAGTTCAGGGTTTCCTGTGTGTTTCTTTCTGCTTATTTTGACTGCTTCAGGTGAAGTTTAAGTATGCTGTATCCTTACGAAGAAAAAAAAAATTGACATCATTAAAAACTGATGTTATTTAATAAAAGGAAGTAGTATCTATCGTTGAGGGAATTAACTAATGACCTCTTGTTGCCATCGCCTTCAGGATCTTAGATCCTCCCTTCGCTTGCCTCATTCTTAGTCATAGATTGGAAAAGGAAAACAGGCTTCCCCCCCCCCACCCCCACCACCTCTTAAGCAGTTTCTCAACTTCAGATGAACTGATCGTTGACCTAAACCATGTGAACAAACTGGAAGTCAAGAAAATACTCCCTTTCCAGTTGCAGAACATACTACTGTTACTAAAACTTACATAGCGTGTCAATTAATTCTAGTTCCCAGTTTCAACCTGTACACAGAATATTTTTTAAAAAGTATTAGCCTTAAATGAGTTTTAATTTATAACATTTTTAATCTTAACATTGGCTGTGGTTTCAGTTTTAAGTCTAAGCGTCTTTCAAAAGAGGGGGAAAACGTTTCTTATCTGGAAAGTATGCGAGTGGCAGAGCCGATAAGATAATTGAGACCTAAATGTGAGCTGGGATGGAAACAGTCTCTGTTAAGAGTCAGGTCTCATCCGCTTTGCCACAGTCAGGCGGTGCTTTAATGCATACTAATGCAATGAGTTTTGTCATCCTGTGGAGAATGCAGTGAATTTTGACTCTGCTGCTGCTTTTGCATTAAGAGACGTGAGCCTTTAGCTGAAGTGTTAGAGGCTCATGTTTTCATAGTCATGAGGTTTTTGTCATTTGGGAAGCAGACAGCCAAAAATAGGAATATTTTATGGCTCTCCTGCCTGTAACCGCATTTTGCTCCTGAAGTGAGGAATAGAAATAAAAACGTTCCAACTTGTTGTTCAACTCAGGCAGTTATTTCTCAAAATTTCTTGTGAATGTTTCTGCATGGTGTCTTTTCTCTGTGGAGGATCCCCACAGAAGATAACAAGCTTTCCATTTTCAGCTCTTCCCATAGACAAAAAGCTCCTGTTATGGTTGTAAAGGTGTGTGTTCAGCACTTGATGATGGCCCAGGTGGGTGGGAGGTAGTAATGCAGGTATCTAAAACTAGAATAAATGAGCAACTACTGGAATTACTTTTTTACTACGCAGTCTTATTTTTAGTTTGTTTACTTCAGCTCTGCTTTTGCAATTTTCAACTTTGTATTTTAGGGTTGCCTTACCAGAAAGTATGTAATTTCAAGTGAATTTTTTTTGCTGTTGTTGTTGCAAAATCAGTATTGGGCATAGTATTTTGCCGCAGGAAATGTAGTCCAGGAATTAGACCTGCTGCAGGTGTACTTAGGCATCCAAGAGCTGCAGAAATTGCAAGTAAATGTGTGATATACAATAAGAGCAGTTCAAATCCTAAAGGCTGACTCAATATTGACTTGGACAAGTGGTCCAAATTTCGGGTGTGTTGGGGACATTTTCTGTTTCAGGTTTCCAGCTGTATGTTATAGTGAGATTTCTGCCAGTCTGACCATGATCATTTAGTGCCTTAGAATAAAGTAGCAGAAAGTTGCTGACTAAGGTTTGTTGTTTATTTTCTTTTTCCTGGCTACCTGAGCATTTTAGAACAACATTGTTTATATTTTTGAACAGTCTTTACTGTTTCTTGATATGCTGAGCCCAAACCAGCCGGAGGTGGTCAAATGAGATTGTGGTCTGATCTGTTACAGTTTGTATCAGACCCAGGCTCTGGAGACATCCAGAGAAGCAGAGGGACAAGAACCCCGGTCTACTGACATGCAGGCTAGTGACTGGAGCCCCAGGCTACCAGTGCAGCTCTGCTGGTGTTTAAGGTCAACTCCTTGCAAATAGTTTAGGAAGGCTTATATTCAAATGCTATTTATAAGAACACACTAATTTCTTTCTTCATAATGATGGCCTTTTGGCTGATGACAGGGCTGGAATCTGGAAGATCTGGATTCTGTATGCCACTAGTCAGCTGCATATCCACAGGGAAGTCGTTTGCTAGCTTTCTGCCTCAGTTTTTTATCTGTACTTAAATGGAAAAAAAAAAAAGTTGACTAATACATGCCTCACAAGGCTATGGGAGCACAGTTAGTAGCCTCATGCTGTGAGATCTTCAGAAAACACTGTAGGAATGTTCAAGGGGCTTATTATGGTTAAGGCCCTCGGAATGAGAGAACTGGTTAAGCCTGGGTTATTGTTAGACCATTCATTAAGGAGTCTTAATAGCTGAAGCTATGATAGTAGCTGTTCCTGGCTTCACCTTCAATTACCCTGGGTAGATAGAGACTGCTGCAATATCGGAGCACTGCAGTGGCCTGGAGTAAAACTAGAGCATATGCATTAATGCTTGAGTCCGCCTTGAGCGTTTCTTTTCTATTTCACGGCTGGTTTTGCATGCAGGTCATGCCGTAGCCTAAGTGAATTTTGGCAGTTTAACATCGTGATGATTACTTATCCTGCCACTAGTGAACCCTTAGCACCTTCTTGCCAAAAGAAATGCTATGTATTCAGCTGAATTTTTCCTGTGTATCTGCCTAGGTATTTTAATCTGCCATGTTTTCACTTTGTAAATTGAACAAAAGATTAAAAAAACATGTATTAGGCAACAGAAATTTCAGTCCTTAGTATTAAAAGGTGTAAATCAAATATTAAAAACCTCCTAAGATTTGGCGATCTTCAAGCTCAGGTTGTCTTCTGACAACTGTGAAACTTCTGCGTGAATGCTCATGTTGTGGTTTTTAAAAATTCATTTGAGAGTATATTTATAAAATATCTGTCAGAATTTTATCTCTTCTGGCCAGCATTTTAATAAGCCACTATGCAAGAAAGGAGGAAACCCCATTTTAGGAAAGACTGGATATCAGGGTTTTTTTCCAAAACTAAATAATCTTGTCAGCCATTAGTAATGGTATCTTATTAAACTTTAACTTCCTTAAAATTCAGCAGTGCCACACTTACATACTTGAAGGTCAAGATACAGCCTTGATGACTGAGGTCTAAATCCATGCATTTTTATTTGGTTTTGGAGTTTCATCTCTTCATGATTATATACATAAGCTGTTTTCTGTGTCTTGATGGATTTGAAATGTATCGACTGAAAGAATACAGACTTGGATTCTTATTGAAACACAGGGCTTGAGGAGGTAGGGATCAGGGGTTTGGGAGCATGACATTGATTGTGAATTTTAAAATCATGAGTCTGTAAATTAACATGACTTTTAAGCTGATGTTACTGCTGAATTAAAATCGGCTGTTACTTTAGCTTCTCCTTTCTCCCACTGAGTTGTGTTGGCACATACCTGTGATACGGATTAGGAAACTGATCCAGCTGCAAAATAACTATGTGTAGCAAAGCCAGTGGTCTGGGGGTAGGAACAGGCAGATGGGGAATGAGGATGGGGCTGGAAGGTAGAAACTTCCCTCTCAGGAAGTAGGGGCAGTACTGTTAAATTATACTGTGAGTTGTCTTTTCTTTAAAAAAAAAAAAAAAAGGCCAAAACCTCCAGAAACCCCCACACCAAACAAAAAAAATCCCATACCACTGTTGAGTTTAAGTTAATGAGTAAATTAGTGAGTTTCACTTTCTGTTTCTTATGCATTAGCTGGGTCTGGCAGTATTTGTGTTGTCTTTGGCTGCAATCTGCAGGGGAAGACTTGAATCATAATTAACACACCCTCCTTTGACTCTATTTTACCTTGTTTTCTGAAGTGCTTTTTTAGGAAACCCAAGTTTGGTACTTTATATTACTTGCACCTGCCTTTTTTTTTTATGGGTTTGTGTTCAGATATGTGATATAAACAAGGAAGGGCTTTTTTGAAAGGCTGACATATTTTGCTGCATGTTGTTCAGTGTTTTATAGCCTACATAGAAAAATACCCTGCCTTAAGAAGTGGGAGAAAACCCCAAGCAGAATATTTCTCTCACAGGCACTGAGAATATTGACTAGAAGATGATAACACGTAAGCAAACAGGTATTGCCAAACAAACTTTTATTTCATACTTCAGGTGTACAATAGCTTTTTAAAATGTCAGGTCATGGCACCACATGACAGGAATCATGTGAAGATGAAAAGTTATTTCTTAATATTGTCCTATTTGTTCCTGAAGTGAGAGAATTACTTGCAGTATATAACCGAGAACCTAAAGTTAGAAACGGAAGCACCAATGCATATCAATTTTCTTCAGACAAGCTGTTTCATTAATACAAATGAGGAAAGTTTCTGTTTGTTTGCTTTTTTATTTAGGAAGTTCTTTAGTTTAGGTAAGCAGTACAGCACAACAGAAATCTTTCCGAGCACTGCTAAGCCCACCTGGCTTCCAGAGCCATCCAGGGAATTTGTGGTGAATGCATAAAGGATAAAACATCTCGGTTAAAGAACATTTGGCTTTTGGTGGCAGGGCCTCACCATCCAAAGAGCATTTGCAGCTGTTGTCAGTGAAGTTGTGGGTAAGAGTCTCGAGGGTGTATAGAGAGGAAGTCAACTTTCGTATTTATGATCTCTGTCTTCCCGGTTGCCTTAAACAAAAGGGACAGCTTAATTTGTGTCATCATTCATAAATTAAGAACTCTTGTGAAGTTCTGCTGAACGCTGAGTGTCTGGCCGAAAGTCCCTCTGTATCCTGTGCTTTTGTATTCCTGCAGCTCAAAAGCTGCGTGGGAGACGGTAGAACTGTGTACGTGAAGAGTTATCACTCTCATCTTGGGTGCCTGGCAGAAGGAACTTCCTAGTGCTGACTGCTAATGTCACAGAACCACAAGTGTTTGCTACTACTATTAGTAGAAGGGGGATGTAGGGTGGAATCTACCTCCCCCCAGCTGAGGATTGATTTAAGAAAACTGTTGCAAAGCTCAAGCTGACTTAATGAAACGGATGGCCGTCCTTCAAGTCACCAGGGGTCTGTCCTGGTTTGGGGCAAGCAACTAGGAGGAGTTGTGGTGGTTGGTTTGTTTGGGTTTTTAAAAAACAGAGTGTTTAAAACCAGGCTGTTGCACTTCAGTGGTTAACTGGTGGCCAGGGAGCTGCATTTATATGCAATAGGGAAGGTTTTGGTTATGGTTTGGGTATGTGGCACACCCTGCCCAGGCTGCTGTACCCAACAGGTAGTGTTCTCTCTGGAGGTGGGTTAATATGAGCTCTATGGCCTGGAGCCATCTCCTGGTCTTGGGTTTTTAAGTGGTCTTTTTAGTGTCAGGGTACCAATAGAGCACAAAATTTGTTTTTTTTAATAACTGTCATGCGATTTATTCTGTCTTCTCAGGGGAAAAACTGTATGCATTGTAGAGGGCTTTTTCTGTTCATGCAGTTGTGTGTGCTGCCTTTTATTTAGGGAGGTCAGGTCAGAGGAGAATGCATTGCCTTTTTACTGGAAGCTTGCAAAGAGTTTTGGAGGATTTTTGCTGCTTTTATATATTAATCTGCTATCTAAGGCCACCTTTTCAGCGGGACATCTGCACAACTGAGTTTTACCTTTATGTTATCCTAAGTTGCCTTTGTTTTTTCTCCTTCACCCACTATTGCTGTCCTCCTTTATGTTTTCTGTACAGAAAGTGAAGATCAAATACACCTAAAATGTTGTTCTTAAAAGGTTGCATGTTCAGGGGTATTGATCCCTGTATTGGCATAGTGGCAAGATAAATGAGCATGCTGATGTTCTACACTGTGATTTAAAAAAAAAAAAAAAATTTAATGAGACATCTGGGTAGAGAACACAAACCTCAGAAATGAAAATTACTTTTTTTATTTTATGACCAGTCAAAATATTTTGGAATTAAAAGCAAAACCGAAGTTGAGTAAATAGATTTTTTTTTTTTTTTTTTTTTTTTTTTAACCACTTGTATTAAGAGCTTATTTTATGTAATTACTGGGGTGTGACTTTAAATTCTGGGCAGGACTTTGTGGCTTGTTAGCATCAAGTTCATCTTCTGATGTTGCAATGAAGAAGGAAGTGAGTGCTTGGGGAGGGGGAGAACGAAGCACTTCTGCCTAGCCACATAAGGTGGGAATTGCAGCTGGCCGGTTATTTTTAGCTTCCAACTCTCTCATTGTGAATGTGAATCTTTTGGTGGCTTGGGTTTTTTATTTTTGTTTTTAATCAGAATGTTTGGTAAATGAAGCTGTCAGTTATTGTTTTGAAAAATTTTTTCCATACCAAAATGCCCTAAACATAGATGACTTCTTCACCCCAATTTTATTCATTAAACCTTTAAGTCTTTTTAAACCTCCAAAGCTGCAGGACTTGGTGTGATGCATTTTGCAAGTATCTCTATCTGGTTTTGATTTTTTGCAGTTGTGCATCCATATCTAAGAATATAAGCATAGTAGGGATTGCAAGGAGAGGTGAGACCTTACAGATCAGCCTCTGTAGCTGGAGAAACACAAAAGCTTCCTTAAAGGAAAAAAGTAAAAATAGCGGATCTGATTTTGCTCCCTCTTTGCAACAACATGCAATAATTTGTTCTTACGGACTTTTTAATAGGTAGGAGCGAAAGGCAAAAGATATAATCAGTTTCCATCAGCGTGTTTTCCAGTCACTTGCTGTAGTAGTAATTCATTTTTGTTGGTTGTTCATCCTGGCCTGAAGAGAGACATACAGAATAGTTTCCATTTTAAGCTCTTCAGCTTAATGGATGAATGAACTCACCCTTCCTATGCTGATTTTTGCCACAGTGGGTGAGCTTTCCTTCCTGGGATCATTCTGGCTGCACTGGCCCAAAATATCCACCTTTTGAAAGCTCTTGGTGTGCTACCAGAACACCAATGGAAGAAAATGTTCTAACCATTTTGCTTCAGGGTTACTGATATTAAAATGCACTATTAAAAATAACAAGGTTTTTAGATGCATACAGCAATGTTTTCCTGGCTCCCTGCCTCTTCCCCCCCATAGTAGATGCCACTAAAGGCTACCAAAACTCAGCAATCCCCTCGTCAAGTGAATGGCCATGTGCGTTTGCTGCAGCATTGACAGTGTTTATTCCAAGCCAACTTAAAGAAAATGAAAGAATTTTTTTCATGGATGGAAGCCCCCTGCCTGCCATGGTAGCAGCAGTAGTGCACGCATGCTTTTTCTGCACCAGATAGTATCCTTCAGTCTATGATAACAAGAGAGAGTCTGAGGATCCTAAGTTGTCTCCTGGTCTTTGATTAGACTGCCAGCTGCACAAATTGTGTGGCTGCCCTTTGTCAGGAATAGCTGTGAAACCATCAGCTCATTTCAGAAAGGCTAGTAAACAGCATTTGGAGTTTTAAGTATTGTCTGTATCTGCTGACCTGTCACAACAGCTCTTAAAACCAGCGATGATCAGAAGAGATGAAAAGCTTTCTGTGTGCAGGGGAACGTACCCTGCTATAATTTTGGGAGTGAAAGAGCAGAGGTAGATATGACTCATGGTAACCTTTAATAAACAGTGTGGCACTGACATGACAGGGAAATGCTGCCATATTGGCGTACCAGGGCATATAGTTTCTGTCCTCATTTACTCTTAAACAATGTGTTCAAAAATTATTTTTATACTGCTTTAAACTGTCTCATGCTGACTCAGTTTGGTTGTGATAGTCTGAAGACTTCTAATCTAGAGCAAGGTTTCCTCTGTCAGCAGAACAGGTGTATCCTAGATATTTTGGTAATAGCAGAAAAATTGATATCTTTTAGGTTGATCTTGAAGGATCTGCTGCTCTTGCTGTCTTTTTCTTTACCCAAAGAGACCATTTCATTCACCAAGCTTATGTTAGGCTCAGTCTACCTTTGCAGTTATGTTTGTGGTGGTTCTTTCATGCTTTCTGCTCAAGAAGCTGCATTGAAATCTACGGTGTCTGATTTTAAATAAGAAAGACCTGATGGTGAATGCTTTCAATTACTGGTTGCATAAACCAACTCTGGAAGGAAGTACAGGGCTAAGAGGCATTTCCAGGCCAACAGAGGCAGAAGTCTATGTAACAGTAGCTGAATTCCTTGTAGCTGTTCCAGAATCTTTATGTAGTAATCTGGGCATATTCCACTGTTTTCAGAAGCAGCTTTAAAATTTTGTCCTCCCTCCTAAATTACATGCCAAATGGTGCGTTTACTGAATTGAATCATGAAACCTCTGGTGGTTCAAATGGAAATCTTGAACCCAAATGTAAGGCTGCCGAATCTATCTGCTGAAGTGTGTAACTTAGAGCAGGTAGTTAAGAAGCTGTGCCGTCTGGGTTGGGACTGACTTAAACCCAGATCCCAAACCCCCAAAACTTCCAAGGACAAATGCAATACCAGAAAACAAACAAAATCTTGCTGGGGAATGTTTGAATAGCTTCTGAGCATTAGAACATTTATTGGCCCATGATTAATTTCAATTATGATATATTTTGATTGGCTGTCAAAAAGGTGCTTCAGATGAATTCGATACACTTCTCTTTTTGTGCTGGTCATCTTGTTCCTTACCCTTAAAGTGCTTGTGCTCTGTGTCCCTATTTTGGAAGATAGTACAGCCTTCTGAAGGACACTTTGGTTTATGTGTAGTCTTTAAAATCTACCAGGTTGTTTAGTATTTTTGTTGGGTTACCCTTTGACATTTACAGAGCATTTTGTGTTTGTTTTGACTGTTAATTTATCTCACTTAGAAAGTCCAGTCTCTTCTGGTGGTGGGTGATAGGATGGGAGGATTAGGATGCTCTTGGAGCCTGTGTTTGGAGTGCTGCACTTCAGAGTGCACACTTGGACTCCTTTTCCCATAGTCTTTGTGTTGAATGTATGATTGAATGGGCTGTAAAATTAACATGATGATAGAAATTAAATAAATGGTTAAATGTCTTAATCATTCAGACATGAAATGGCCTTGCTGCTTGTACTTCCCTTAGTGCTTCTAGGGTATTGGCCCATCTTTGGTGACAAAATACTCTTAATAGGTCTGCTCTTGCGTAGTGGTGGGGCTTCCTCTGCTCAGTTCGTGTATTAATTTTTAAGCTTTATACTGACATTTCAGTTGCAGGTTTGGAAACTATTTTACAGTCTGTAAGCGTAAATGTCACTGGTCATATTTACAGTATGGTGGTTGGTTAATAAATATACACATGGCAAGCTATGGGATGATTGCCTGCTGTGTTGTTATTAACATGCCATGGAAATGGTTCTGTCTTCCTGAGTAACACTCATACAGCAATAATGTACACGAAATGTTTTTTTCTAAAAACTATTTTAAAATGCCAGTGCTCCTATTCAGCTGTTGACTGAGGTATGAATGATGCAATGCTGAGAGTTGGTGGTCTCTAAATTGAAGGATTTATGCAAATGTACTTCGGGGGTTTTTCTAAGAAGCATTTTGAAGCTATACTTGCTCTATGTGTGCATAGTAGGGTAGCTGAATTATACTCTCTGGAAAAGGCCGGTTTAAATCTACTTGATCTGGTACCAGCACAGGTGAAATCTTTGGATCTTCCCTTCCTCCAGACTAGGTGAATGTAGAGCTGCAGTGTAAGGTTCCTGGTGCCTTTTAGTGTAATTTAGCCTAGAATTATGCGTGCACAGTGTTGAACTGAAAACAATTTAACGCTGAGCTCTTTCTGCATCCTGTAAGGGCACCTCAGGAATGCTGTGCTTTGTGAGCACTGCCAGCTGAAAATTAAATTGGGGCAACCAGATCACTGCATATGTCCTGCAGGTGTTCTTCAGGTGGAACTTCAGTGATGACTGACATCATGTGCCCAGCAGTCTTTACTGTTTGGCGATACTGCTGAATCTTAAGCCTTCCCAGTTCTGGAAAATCAGTTGATGTAGTTCTTGTGACTGAGGGGAACAGCAGTGGTGTACTTTTGTCCATCAAACAGTTAAGCTACTTAGAAGCCGCAGTTTTATTCTTTATAGAGAGGGAAATAAGGCAGAGGGGTGCAAGCATACCTTGCATAATACACATAATTGTGCTTAAATTATGCACACTTCTTATACTAATACAAACTCTTATGCATAGAGTTGATGCTTTACTAGAAAGGTGAAACGTGACAAATGTGTGATGGCCATTTTGCTGAGCAGGTTTCCTGGAACAGCTATGTGTGAGCTTTTCTTCAGACTCCCAGAGATCCGTTTGACAAATTTGTTTTGTTTTGTTTCGTGTTTCAATAGTGCTTCCTGTAGCATAACTTAAAATACATTAGGGCAGATTTTTGCCATTGTATACATAGGCCTCCACATCTAACGCACTTTCCTGTTGCTTCAGGGAATTTGGATTTGCGTTTTTTTGGAAGACAGGAGGGACCTGGGATTTGAATGGATTTACGTATATAGACGTTTTGGTTATAATAATCAGATTTTGTATCTTCATCGCATCTGTATAGCACTGGTTGCAGCTAGAAACAAGATATTGCATATATTAATATGATTGTGTTGACATCTTTTGGTTCTGCTTTGGTATTGAATGAATGCAGCTTTGCAATTGAAGGCCACATGATGTCTGAAAAGAGAAGAAATACTGATAAAACTGGTATTCTCCTTCAGAACTAAAACCAGCTACAGATTGCTACAGTGCAGGTCTGTACCCTACTTCGCTGCTACCAACTGTAGTGGTATTTTGGCACAAACCCTTAATTTATTGTAAATATTTGCAAAGAATTCCAGCTATTTTACATCAGGTCATACCTGAAAATCCCCTCATCAGGAATCCTTTAAAGAAAATTCAATGGCTGGAAAAAAAAATAAAATCATCTAGGCTACATCTGATGCTGGCAAGGGGGTTCTGTGAGTGCTGGGGAAAACTGTGTGTGTTCTTATAGTCAGTTTTATCACCTGATGTGGAAGACTTGCTTATGCCACCGATTTCAGAATAAGCAACTCTTACAATGGAGTGAAAGTTTCCAATTGCTTCTTTGAACTTGCTCTTACAGTTCTTGTTACAATGCTGCTGTGATAATTAAGCACTTGTCAACAGCCAAGTACTAAGTATTAGTAGTGATATTTAGCAGTAATATGTCAACAAGGACAATTTATTACAATAGCATTAGGCTATTCAAATGTAGTGCTACATTTAGCTAAGCTATGTAGGAATATATATGTAAGTTCATACTTGGAGAAATTAATTGTCAGTATAAATATTGCAGATAAATGGGGTGGTGTCCCATTTTACAGAAAGTGTCTTGTCTTAAGAGAGCTAATGCCTGGTCTGTTGTTGTACAGGGAACCTGTGTGAGTCTGGGAGCTAATTCTCAGTAAGACCAAACTCCCTCTTATGGACTGTTACTGGGATAGCAAAAAGTTTTGTGTACTCAAATGCTAGGGCTTGTAACTCTCTTTGCAGTCACTTTCATGGTGAAAAATAGTGAATCTTATTCTGTGTCTATGGTGGGTGTAAGCAACTGTCCTTCCAAGTAGTTCAACCTAATGGGTTAGGGTGTTGCTGGTTTGTGGTGGATTTGTTTTAAGTTCACTCCATTGATAGATGAGAATGTAACTTTCAGGTATTCAAAAGTGAGGTGGAATTTCTCTTTTGTCCTTCTGGATTTTTATCAAGAGTCCTGGTAATTTAAGAAGGCCATCTTGTACTATCTGAAGGTGAGACTACTACTATTCAGTAATTCTAGGAGCCTGAGGGCTTATCTGGAAGTGTTATTAGTTTGCTACTTGCACACAAATGTTTGAGCTCTTGTTATCAGATTAGAAGTCAAAACCAAAAATGTATCATAGCTTGAAGTACACAACCAATGCTCCAAGACTGGATGAATCTTCATAGAAATCCTGTATCCTCCCAGTTTCCTTGCAGCTGTATTGACTGTGGAGTAAAAATGTTGAAATTGGTCAAAACTATATAAAATAACTTCATAAAAGTTTGGCTTAGATCTTGAATTTGTGCCTAGCAAAAGACACGTCCTCAGTACCTACTAAAGTAAAAACTAATTCTATGTTGTCAGTGAAGTTGCATTCCTTCATTAGGAGGTCATCTGGTAATTTGACCTGACTTTTAAAATCCATATGGTTCTGACTGACCAACTTCAAACCTAGAACTTAGTTAAATTTAGACTTTGCACATTGCAGTCCCTCTCTTGTAGAAGGTAGTGGCAGACTGTTTGGAAAGTGAGAGGCAAACAAAACCAGGATGCTTTTAAGTTCAGGACAGACTGAGTTTTACTCCTGAGGCCAATCTAGAGGTGGCTGCTGCTGCTATGGATGTATCTTCTGAGAGGTTTTCGTGGGACTGTCAGGCATCTGAGGGGAGGAACAGAATGAACCAGCTCTACAGTGTGAAGGATCTAGCTGTCAGCAGAGTAAATGCGAAGTGTCTCTGTGATACGGGCCATCTGGGGTCAGGGGGAAGGAGTATGCCTGTTGAAAATGAGGCATTTCTAGTGTAGTATTTTGGAGTGGAGAGAAATTGGAAGGTGAGAAGTTTGATCCTTTGTAGTTTTAGATAAGACAGAAGCTGGGGGCAGAGAGCTGAGATTATTTAAAGTTTGGGGAGGGACAGATGTGGTAAGAGATTATACAGTTAATGATATAGCACTTGAAAATGCAGGCAAGTGCTATGAGGTGTTGAAGTTCTGTTGTGTATTTAGTTTCCTCCTTCAAAATGTCCTCAAATTAATTCAATTTATTTAAATTAGTTTCTCTTTCTTCCAGTCTCTTCTGTTCTTTAATGTATCTTGACAAAATTTATGTTCCATTCAAATTAAACTGGGGAATGTTTTCCCAAAATATTTTTTCTAACTGTAATCTCTTATTTGAAATCTGCAGTCAGTATGTTAAATATAATGTGCATTTATTGATAGAAGTTATTTCTTCTCATTTCTGTGGGTGCATACATAGTCAGATCACTGCTTCAATCATTGGCTGCTTAAACTGGTTCCTAGAAAATATAGGGGAATTTCCTACCATGACTCATCTTAGAAGTAGCAGATGCCACATGCTCTCAAACTGTTTGTGGTAGTTTCTGGAGTCTCAATAAATATGATTGAGTGTTGGGGACTCAAAAATATATTGGATGACATTAATGATTACACACTGCTACTGTTTCTCCCTTTTTAATGAGGACACTTAAGTGAAATCTGTATAAAGGGTGCTTTCTTCCATTTCTGTTCCTTAGCACTACTATGAAAATGTGTTTCCACTTAGCAGTGTGAAAACGAAATTTCAGTCACCAGGGAATGGCTCTAGTTTTAGTATGCAATAGGTCTGAGAGACCTTCCCTATCTTTTTTTTTTTTTTTTTTCACACTTTAACCCCAGGGGTTAAAGTGACTCTTGAGCCATGTGCCACTCACAAGGAATTCAAGCACAAGTCCCTTACCAGAAGTAGATCATGTCACTGGCAATGGGTCTGTGCTACTGTGGAGTTTCTGGGTAGCTGCAAATCTCAGATACAAGGGAGGTAAGTCTGGAAGTGCTGCACAATTGTCAGCAGACTCACTTAAGTGCCTCTGAAGGGCTGAAGAATATGTTATGGTGTAGCTTCATGTTCAGTGTGGTCACGTTAGGGTGTACAGCAGCACAAGGAGGATGGAGTTAAAGATGTCACGGAACTGTGCCTGGCTGGGATGTCCACCTGTAACTGCATCTCTCTGCAAACTGGGAATTGGAAGAGACAAGGAGCTGCTTGGGCTGGAGATGATGGGGATGCCTGCCCTGGAACACAGCTCCCCCTGTTCTGCCATCTGAAGAGGCAGAGTGAGAGAGGAGGCCGGAGGAGGAAGAGAGGACAGAGGTGGTTTGAAAGGATATCTAAGGGAGTGGCTGTCCTGCAAGCTGCGTGTGCAAGATACGGAGCTCAGGCTTGTCCTCTAAGAATCAGTTCTTGTTCTGGCATTGTCCAAATAAAACCAACCTACTCCTTCAGAAGCTGACATGCGTGTTTCTTCCAGCGTGGAAGTCTGGATTCCCATGCAGGGGGGGATCTTGCCTGGAGGCGCAGGGGGTGCTCCAGAGAAACCCCAGAGTGCCAGTGGAGTGCTATCATGTCTAGACCCACTTTGAAATCCAAGAGCCATAAGGCTTGCCGTGTTCCACAGTTGCGTGAGGGTTGGCTTGCTGAGGGTAAAATATAAAGCTTTGGGAAGCAGCTGAACGGCAGGCAGCTGGGCTGTTATGGTGCAGGGCTCTGTGGTGATGCCCTTACTCAGCTCCTTTGTGTAGTAGATGCTGTGGTCATCTCATGCCTGGGGAGTATTCCCTGAATTTGCTCCCTTGGTTGTCCAGGACACGTGGTATTTGTCTTCTTGCCCTGTCTTATGAATATATTTTAATGTGGGCCTTGTTAGGTTAGTAAGGTTGCCCATCCTTGTGTTGGTGGCTAATATGGAAGTGAAAAGAAGAATACTGGCTGTGCTTTCTCAGTCACTGGTATTAGGTGCCATGTTGTTAGGAGGGCAGCTCTTTTGTTTAAAACCACTACATGAGCAGCGCGTACCTTATCTTCTTGGGCACACAGTGAAATATCTAAGGAAGGATGGAATTACATTGTTGCTTGAGGTTTTCATGGGAAAAGGGCAAGTCCTTTAAGTGCTTTTCCTACTACCTATCATACTGGCTGATGTCTCTTCTAGATTGCAGAAATGGGCTTTTCCTGTAGTTACGGTAGAGTGAGCAAGCAACAGTTCTCAGTGGAAAACTGCAGTGTTGCATTTGTAACAAGAAGCCAATTTTGCAAAGCTGGACATAATTGGCAGTTCCCGGCCCATTATTGCTGTGTTAAGTGGAGCAGGGAGGAGTGCTTCGTCCCTGCTGTGCGGTGGAAAAGGGGAAGCCTGGAGCTGAACCTCACTGCTGCATTGCACTTCCTTAGAAGAGCAAGATGAGGAGAAGGCAGTTCCTCTGTTTGGCTTCATGTATGTTTTACAGAGAGTTTAAGCACAGTATAGGTTTGCTCCGTAACCACTTTGTACGCTCTCATATTCTCTGCAAAAGTTTGTTTCTGACCAAGGAAAGATGTAGTTGTGTTTTTTCAACAGTGTCTGCATGCAGCGTAATTTCAAATGGTTTGAAGCTTCTGGGTTGGAGTTTGCAAGATAGCTTCTGTGGTTATTTATTTCAGTGGGATTTTTTTTTTTCCAGTCACAGGATACTGAAATTTGGCTAGGTTAGAAATGTTCAGCTCTGATGTATGTTGTTTGTATGCAAATATTTGGTGTTTTTCTCCTGTAGTTACACTTCCAAAAGTGTTGGGTTTTTTCAGTATTGTGAAGAGAAAATCACAAAACCGTATGGTTACCTGATAGAAAAGGGCTGATCAGAAGAGTTCAGTGCAGCTTCCCCTGAAGGGTTTCTCTCCTTGGAGGCAACTGCTTTAAAATTGTAAGATATAAGTGTAAAAATTCTTGATAGCTCTGGTAATCCTTATAAGGCCTTTGTTCTTGTCATATTAGATTTAGTTATACATTTATACTATGTATAGATTAGGTAGACCCAGAAAGTTTTTCCCCAGTCTTCCTGCCTAGAGTATCCTCTTCTAATAGCGGGAGTGACTAGATGTTCCTGTACAGTAGTGACCCTGGTACAGTTTACTTCTGAAGCCTTGACTTTCTGAGCTCCTTTAGGATTTTGGGCTGATGTGACCGTACAGTAAAATATTGAACTATCATGAATGTGTTAGTTAATGCTAGAATTTTTCATTCTTAGTGGTAATATGCCCCAGTCTGCAGAAGAATGTACTTCATTCATAGAGCATCTCAGAAGGCTGTGCTTAAAATTAACCAGAACAAAATAATGGGTCTTCCAAGCTAACCTGTGATTGAGAAGCTGTCCCTGATTAAAATATTCATCACTTAGACAGTGTAGTGTGTAGAAAATATAGAATTATCTTTTAATATTTCAGTCAGCTTTTAATTTCTTGCCAAATATATAAATATGTATACTAAAAAAAAAAAAGGCCACAAAGAACTGTAATCTTCTGGCTAAGGTAAGGGATTGGAGTCTTTCATAGTTTTGCTACTAGTATCCCCTTAGGTTCATTATGCCTTAGATGCTGAATCCATAAAATAGGGCTGTTAATATGTACATGAGGCACCAAGAGCTAAAACAGTGCTGGAGACTTTCAAAAACTGATAATTCCTTGATTTATTCATAAAGCAGGGAGCATAACTCTTGAAAATTTGATCAGATGCCAGTTCCTTCAGTAGCCGCTCGATTCGGAAACCTTTTTATAGCTGTGCTAACATCTCTGAAGACTGTTAGGCTTAATTAATGTTTAAGACTCTTGAACAGAACATGTCATGAAAAGGGAAGCTTTTCTAAGGGAGCATAGGGAGGCAGGCAGGCAGGAGTTTTGCTTCAGGGAATAGGAAGGCAAAGGATGTACCAGCATTTGAGTTGAGTAAGTTTGTGTCTATTCTCTTACTTAAAAATATCCTGTTTGTGTTTTTTAGAGAATTACTGCTACTTGGTGTGTTGAATTAACAGGTGTGTGTGCAGAATCCTTCACAGGGACTTTCTTTTAAATGTCTAAAGGCAATTCTAGTATAAAAAAAAAAATAGAATGGCCTTGTTGAAAGTATGTACTCATCACAAAAAAACCTTTCTGTTCTGTGGTGTGAGTATGGCTAAGCCTGATAAAATGGTCATGAAAATGTTCACAGTCAGGCAAAACATTTATATTTCTCCCACCTGCAAAACAAAATAATATTTATATTCTCGCAGGCATCAAGTGTGGGGACCCTTTCTCTGGGGAAATGAGCATCATCTTGTGCATAAACCTGTTGTAGATCTTAAGATGAGTATTTTCCCATGATGGTGACATTTTCCTGCAGAAATGCTTTCAGTGCAGTGCAGAACACTATCAAGCAGCAGAAAACCTTTATCCTGTGGGCATGTTCGGTGCTTCTGCTGCTGTAGTAAGGTTGCGTGATATTCTTTATCAGTAGAAGATTGTTTTCATGTATTGAAAACTTGCTTAACAAATGTATTGAAAAAACCTTGAACCCCTTTTCCCTGCTCTTCCTCCTCAATACATACTTCCCCAAAGTCTAAATTACTAGTGGTGAAATATTAAGTGGAAAAGAAACTGTAATCACAAGGTAGGAATGGTTGCATAGATGTTTGTATAAACTTACCTGGGCAAAAAAGATTGGATTATTTCTGAAGAATTTGCTTTAATAGAGTGAAGGGTATATTTTTGTGGTTTTCTTGTATCTTTGTTAGATATCAGGATCTATTTCTTAGAGGAATTTAAACTGAGTGTCCATACCCAAACAGGTGAAGGTCTGGCATCATGAACAGAGAGGAGAATGAAATGTGGGAAAACAGGCATTTTACCTAGCACTTGCAATGGGAATAGGACTTGAGTCTGTCTTAATAGGAAGCAGAACTGGAATAGACTGACATAAATGACTGACTTTTTCTGATTTAAGTCCAACAACATTGCCTGCAGGGGAAAATACTCTTGGCAAAGACGTTACTAGTGATGAAAGCTTTACTGTAGCAGTTAAGCTTAGTTGTCTTTAGATAAAAACCTCATGTATTATTTAATCTCTATTCAGGCTTTTTTTTTCACCTAGTTAAAAAGGTAACAAGTAGGGCATCAAGATCATATCAGTGAATGAACTTTAGATGTTTTATTCAGCAAAAAGACCATTTTGGTTTCTGTTAGAAAAGTTTAATGGCTTAATTGCATGAGATTTAAGATTATTTTATGTTACTGAAATTCTACTACAGTCTTCAAAGACTGCTTTGTTTACTGTTGCTGCCAAGTCTGGGTTTGCAGAAAAATATAGTGGAGGAGTTTTTAATAGAAAATGGGGAGTTTTTGTCAAAAATCAAGCTCTGTAGTGTAGACTTAAGGATGTGCAGCCACATCTGGTGGTCTTGATCTCCTCCCCCCCAGCAAAGAGAGCCTTGCTGTATACAGCAGAGGACCTAAATAAGCAATTGTATAACTAGGGCCTTGCTCACACAGTAATGTTAACTTGCAGCTATTTTATCTGGGTACCTGTCCAAATAAACAAAGCTTCAAGTGGTCAAGGGATGCCTAAACATGTGTCTCTTGAAATCACTAGGCCATAGCTACTCAAGAGGTTGTGTTTTAATCCAGAAGGGTAGAGCTAGATCTGTTTGGTTTGTATGTGTGGGAACCCTGCAGTGTGTCTGCTCTTAGTCGAGCAAAGCTAATGCTGGAGAATGAGGAGAAACAGGGTGCTGCAGCACGGACCCATCCCTGGGTGTAGCTGCTCCAACACGCCTCTGCTGCTCGCCAGCTCCTTTCTGCTCTGCTCCAAACGAAGCATCAGTTGGAAGAAAGTTGTTTATATTAAATTAAGAAATCATGGAGCACTGGGATGCTAAATGGCAGTATTTCTATTGGTTTAGCTTTGGCGATGGTCAAATGTCACTGTTTGCCAGTGGGGACCAGTAAATGAGGACCAGTACTGAGCTGCAGCCTTGTAGATGACGGGATCTGTGGAATGCTGGCTTGTGTGTTACACTTTCGCTCGATATTTTGATTAGTGTATTATCCATAGTAACCAAACTTCAAATAATAACTCTTATTCCCAGAACATCCTTGGAATAAGTTTGACAGCTCCAAGGAGCTTTAGAAAGTGTAACTGGAATTTTTCTGTTAGACAAAAACAAATCTACAGAAGGAAAAAGTGACTTTTCCTTTCCTTGCGTATGTAAAAGCTATTGCCCCAGGAATTTGCCACAGAAGTAATGAACAAAAAGACTCGTGATCTATTTCCTATCTGCTGTTATTATTCACTCTCAGCATTGTTGGAATACACTGATGTAACATATCAAATAGAACTATAATATTTGGCAAGGATAATTTCTTACCAGGAACAATAAAAGTGGCTTAAAACAGTTTTCATTACCGGTCAGGTTAACAAGAAGTTTGGGGGTCAGATGGTATGAGCAGGTGTATTTTTTCAAGGAAAGAAAAGAATGGTCTGAGGAGATGATACGAGGAGTAAATATGCTGGATTGCAGTGGGAGTCTGACAGGGATTTATTGTCAAACTCTGGATCAAGAAAAGAGAATTCCTGTAGTAAATCTATAAGGAAATGGTTATAGCATGTGGGTGCTAGGAGCAGGGGGACAGGGACGGGGGGTGTGTGATGAACTTGTATCTTACTGTGAAGGATGCTGAACTTGATCTTCTCAGAGATGGGAACAAAAGCCCATTGAGTGGGCAAAATTAAATAACCTACCTACAAAGGACGTACTTTGGGGGTTTTGCTTTGATACTGGTCTTGGCAGTCTGCGGTTGTCTTCTGACTGAGGTGGAAGTGTTCTCTGTTTTCCACTGCGATTTTCTGAGCTTTTAGCTCTGAGCCTTGCATTCAGTACTACAAATCAGTGAATTCATTAATTGAGAAGGTTTTGTTTCTATATTCAGTATAGAAACACATAATATTTTTATGTCCATCTATCTGAATTAGCTGTTGTATTTTTAAGTTGAAACTTGTTACCTTTGGGCTACATTCCTTGCTCTACCTCTTCTCAGAGGGGAGAAAAAAGGACAGGCTTGTCGTGTGCTCTTTTCCCCATTTTATTTAATGCATCGTACCCCTTCTATTTATCCCCAGTGTAAGCTGGCTTTATTTTCAGTTTACCTTCATGTTGATGTCTTCCCCTACATCTAATGCTTTTTTTTATTTTTCTGCTTTATTTCTAAAGCCTTTTTCGTGTATCTGATGTGGGATATTGTATTTGGATAATACAATATCTTTGATCCTTAATTTCTGTTGTGACATTAGTACTTTTGGCATGGCTTTCTGTCATTCTATTTATGCATCCCAACACTCCATTTGCCTTTTTGACTGCCTCTGCACACTGAGCAGATGTTTTCAGAGAGCTGTCTTCAGCAACCCCCAGGTCTTTTTCCCGTGTGATTACAATTAATTTAAAATTCAGCAGTGTGTGCGAGTAGCTGAAAATGCTACTACTACTGTATGCCACCTTACTTTTGTAA
This sequence comes from Haliaeetus leucocephalus, assembly GCF_000737465.1. Classification (NCBI taxonomy): domain Eukaryota; kingdom Metazoa; phylum Chordata; class Aves; order Accipitriformes; family Accipitridae; genus Haliaeetus; species Haliaeetus leucocephalus. The sequence continues at coordinate 1,616,752 of NW_010972449.1, read as the reverse complement.
TAAATGCATTTCATCAGCTGCTGTTCTGCTTCTGACTTCTCTCAGGTCTGAGCCATGCAAGGTGGACCTAGCTGTGTTTAACACAATGATTTCATCACTGCTGCTATGAATGAGCGTTATCTACAAGATAAGTGACTGAAACCTATTTGGTGGTGTTAATACACACAAATCTATGTCATTACTCTAGAAGCCTTCTCAAAAACAGCAAACAACTAAATGGCTATCTTGGCGACAATTCAAAAATAGTAAATTATCATTAGAGCGAAAATAAAACTCAATCGTATCTTATAGCAGTCTCTAAGTGATCTCGTCTTCCTACGCTGTGTTTACCAATAAGGCTGGATTTTGTGGCTGCTTAGCTATTGAACACACACATTCCAACATCAGCTGCCAATTCCTTGGCTGCTGCTCATGCAGAAATATAGGTATTTCTAAATTATTCTTTAGGGTATAGTCTTCTTTCATTCTCTTTGATATCCTTTTTGTTATATTTTCTTGTTTTAGTGATGTCTCTGAGCTGAATTTCTCGTCTGATCCCTCCTGCCCTCAAATGCCCGTGGAAATGTCTGCCACTGCCACCCACAGAAGACACCTTTATCGAGTGTCCCTTTGTCCCTACAACCACCCTCCCAAATTCTGTCACCTTTTATTTTTGTGCAGATGTGCAATAATCTGGTGTGGTTTAGGTACGCTGCATAGAAGTTAGGCCAGCAGTTAATAAGTTTGACTCTGCCCTCATAATAGTTTTCTTTCATTGACTTTGTAGGTCTTTAGATGTTTTCATCAGGTAGCCCAATGACCAGAGAATTTAATTTAAGCTTTGATAATAATTTCTGTTACCGATATCCATGGTGTCTTCTGCAACATCAGTTTTTCATTATTGGAAATAACAGCAAACAGAAATGTACTCCATGTTTTTGCTAAAAGCTTTTCTATTTGTTTGGAAGAGGACTGCTTCTTGCCTTATCTATTATGTTCATAGCATAGCATATTGCAGTACTAAAGTATCTCATAAAATACTCCGTTGCCATGGTGATCTACCTTCCCTTTTTCCTAAAAAGGACCCACTAGGTCCTGGGAGACTAAGTCTACTTTCTTTGCCTGTGAGAAGATTAGTCCCATCCCTTATTTTACCCTTATTTCTATCTTGTTTTCTTGAGGACACCAAGTAGGTTTTGTTTACTGATAATTTTTTTTCTCTCTGGGTTTAACATTCTGAAATATTAAATCTTAGTTCTTTAAAACTCATCTGAGGATATGCCTGTGCATAAGGATGCAGTACTGAAACTTGCATTTTAAATTTCAAGTGGAAAAATAAAATTTAAGCATAGATTATTTAAAATGAGAATTAATGTCAGTTAAAACTACTGATTCTTTGTGACTGCAATGCTAATTAAAAAAAAAAAAATAAGAAAAGAGTGTGCTGAGGGGAGAGGTGCTTGCCAATTTGCATATCCTAACCGAGGTAGCTGTTTCTCTTCTTCACTGCCTGTGTCTGCAAATCTCCCTTCAGTTGGAACCAAAACTATGTTTGTCTGAAGAAGGATCTGAGCTGACTGCAGAGTGCTGGCTGTTCACAAGCTGAGTTAATCTTAAACATCTGATTCTAGTGCCCAGTGAAGCAACCCCACCCCCCTCAGTTCTAATATAAAACTTTTTTTTTAGTTAAAGTCGCTAAAAATGTGCATTGGAGCAATGTTAAGGGTCTGTTCTGACCTGATAAATCCCAAGAAAATAAGTCTTAAGGTCTTTCAATAAGACCTGAAAATAAGTCTTTCAGACAGTCTTGTGTCTGAAATCACAGACGTGGACCTCTCCGTTATCCAGTTATTGGAAGAGTCTTTGAGTGCTGCATATTCTTATATAATGGGAATGATGGCATGGTATCGTGAGATATAATTTCAGTCTTAACTGAGAATTTTTTGTCTGCTAAAGCAAAATAGTTGGTTTAGTTCAGCAGTCTTCCCCGCCTGTGCGCTGCCCCCAGTTTTACTCTGGGACTTGTAATTGATTGACAATATATTGAGGGGTTGTTGGTTTTTTGAGGTTGGTTTTTTTTCTGTCCATCCCCTGTCCGTCCTGTCCCGTCCCCCCTCAATGTGCATGATGTCCATTTTTCTCTCCTTCCTGGTAAGGAGCCATTCATCATTCCTGATTATACCCCTGGCTGAAAACTGGCATCATTCACTGTGGGTTTTCTTTCTGTCTCAACAGCCTGCTCTGCGAGTTGGAGAACACAGGATTTCTGACTTCAGTGTTGTCTTTGAGACAATTACTGTATCCTGGTGTCTTATACAGTAGCATATTAGCAGCACAATTATTTTCTCAGCTTACTTGTCAAATACAATGAATTAGCAAAAGATGGTAACAGGATATTAATTATAGGAAAATACAGTCTCCTGAAGGGGTGACTGCAGCACTCTACTGGTGAGCTGCCAGAGTCTTCAATAACCACCCAGGACCCTCCTCATGGAGGGAAAATAAGGGTGTGTAGGCTTCAGGATGAGGTATTGAATTCATTGTATTTTGATAAATGGGTGGCCTGAAATTACTTTTCTTGAAAGTCTTAGCGACTGAAACTCCAATGGAGATGTTCCAATAGCCTCGTTTGACAGTTTTGGCAGCATAGGCATAAGCAGTTCCTGCCCCTGGCTGTTTGCTCCTGTTTGCATGGATAGATGTGGTGTGGGGCTGGGGAGCAAATCTGGTCAGAAAACAAGTTTTTTCTGGGTTGTTAATTGTCTGGATCAGCTTCTTGATGGAGTGAGTGTGGGGTTGTACAAGTGGCTGTGCTAGCACGATGGAGAGGGAGGCTGCTGCTGAAAGCGGTATATGAAATGCAGATAGAAATTTTGTCTCTCAAAGTCCTGGATGTTTCTCGTGCCTTGCTAAATTAAGATGGGGTTATCCAAAGCAGCATGTAGACAAGCATGGCTGCATAATGCAGTTCGGTTACAAGTTAAGTTATATCTGAATTAGTCAAAACTGCTGAAGTTGCTGCAGAGCTGTACTCTAGAATCCTAAACTTCAATTTAGGGAGTGTAAATACAGGAAAACTCCTGAGGCCATAGCAAAATACTGCTCTAGAACACTGGAGTAATCTGATGCAGTGATGTTTGCTGGGGTTTGAGAGGTCTCAAGCAGTTTCAGGAAAGGGGGCGGCGGGGGGAAGTGGTGGTCAGAAACATGCATTAGTGATGCAAGATGCCTCTGATCTGGATTAGTATGTATATTAGCACACTCATTCCATAATGAAATGGCAGTGGAAACAGCTTCTGTAGCGTCTTAAAGTCCTGAAAAAGTCGAAGGAAATAAGGACAGTCTCCTACACCTATGACAGCATCTATGCTGTTTCTCCATTTGTCCAGTCAGCATTAAGTTTTATTCCTGCCCCTTCTTGAAATAATCTGTGTACAATGCTTGATTTTGAAGGGGTAGCAAGGTACTGTAGGTGAAGCATGCTGTATATAGTGAATTTACTTAATGTTAAATTTTTTCTCTTAAACTAGTAAGTATCAGATCACTAGACATGTTCTTTGTTTCTTTGAGCTGATATCCTGATGGCTGCTTTTTAAAGAATAAAAGACAAATGCGAAGCCTTTCCTGAACTACTTCAGCTGATGGAAGAAATGCATGTTTTTCTCAGAATAAACAGTGAAAGGGAAATAACATTTCCTGTCTTCTGTATATCCAAAACATAAATTACCTGTATGCCTTTCTTTACTGGAGTTATTGAGAGAGGGGCTGAATCAAATTAAGTCCTCTTTAACCTTTCCTCAAATGCTAGGATTTTTATTTTTTATTTTAACGAGTAAATTTGTGCATGTGTGTTTTAAAATGGAATGTATGTTTTTCCTGTATTAAACTACATTGAGAAAAGAGCTGCCAGAGGTGCCAGAGAGATGCAAATATGAATGTGACCCTAATAATATAAATGTTTCTCCAAGCACGCTAGTAGTATTTGTGTCCAGCTCTCTGTAAAACATAATTGCCAAAAACAAGCTGTGAGATAACTAACAGCAGTATTTGTGCTTTTCCTTAAGTGAACTTGTGAGAAGATGGAGGAAACTTGTGTCTGTGTATTTGTTCCTAAAATAGAAAAAGCTATGAAAAAAATCCCTGGAGATCTGGAACCATCATGGAACAAACTTACCAAAGAAAAAATGGACCAGCAGTAATGAAGAGAGGTACCCAGTGGTTTTTGCTGATGGTGCCATGGTTCGGGCCCCATGCCTGCCGGTTCAGCGGGAGGACTAGGGCATAGGGCAGGAAGAAGAGTAAATACCTGTTGAAATACTTTAGTTTATATGACCAAGTGTTATTACTTATATCACTTAGTGATTAGTTTGTGACCCTGTAAGATAGGAGAGGATTTTGCAAGCAGTGAGGCTTTTTCTTCCATGCACAGTCCTTTCCCAAGAGCTTAGTGCAGTGCTGGTCTGTGCGAACCGTATTAGAGAGTGGCTGAGAACATACTTGCAGGGTGAAGGAGTTACTTTAGCAGCATTTGTCTGATGCTGAGGGTACTTGGTGATGAGGAAATCATTCCTGCTTGTGGTGTTGAGGTACTGCAGAAATGAGTACCTTGGAAAGGTTGCATATAGTTTTAAACTTCATACACTTATTTGCTTTTATTCAGATCTTTAAGAGATACTGGGTGATTTATTTTATGAATGTTCAGTCAGCCAGAAAACCAGCTTCCTATGTCAATGTGTGTGATAGGTAAATCAGCCAAAAAAAAAAAAAAAAGTGGATGATTATTCAGCGAGATTGCTGCCCCAGCTCTTTCTAATCTGGAAACCTCATTTTTGTTTTTGTTTTTTTTTATAGTTGCTGTATTCTTTGGGTGACCTTGAGCAGGTTTTGTTTCTCATTTTATCAGCTTCTGTGTTTTGTAAAGCATGGACAGTACTGCCCTCAAAACCTCTGAGGGACGAAAGTACATGGACACACGTAGAGGGTTCCAGGTAACAACCATCCCCCCAGCTGTGTGGTCCTCCCTGATGTGTCCTTCTGCCCTGTGGAGCTTTATCCCTGCCCTGTGCACCAAGTAACTGTTAGCTTCGCTGAGGCTGCTTGGCAAACAAAATGTTTTACGGTTGTAAAACAGACTGTGTATTGTGTAAAGCTGGATGCTCTCATGGTATGTGGTGGTGTTTATGGATGGTTTACTGCATTATGGCAGGTAAAAATATATTTGGTGCTTTCATGATGCCATGATAACTGCTGCATGTAAATAATTGCTGTAATTGTCATAAAGATGTTAAAATGATCCTGTAGAAGAGGTATCTACAAGAGGGCCATCTTACAAACATGTATGATGGCTGATACAGCAAACTTTCAGTTCTTTCTGGGTGTTGAATAAAAGCAGCGCACTATCTTTTTTTCTTTGCAGATGTTCAGCCATCCAGTGCTTTTTTCATAGAGGATATATGCTCTCTTCTTGCACACGATTATTAGATTATAATAATGATGTTTTGGACATTAGACATCTGTATTTCACTTCTATGTGTGTCTTTTATTACTAGCCATAAAAAATACATATGCTATGAAAGAATAAACTTAGAAAGCCAGTGGGTAAGTCGTGTAATATTAATGACTGATTCTGACTTGGCTGGTATGTGCTAGGTTAAGTTTGTCGTCTTCTAATAATAGTATTCCCATGTGAAATTGAATTTTTGTGGATTTTTCAAAATAAGCTTTTTCATGTTTAATTCCACTCTGGAAGCAGACTTTCTTTGAACACCTGAATGAAACAGATGTAGCCATTTTTAATGATATGAGTGTGGAAAAAATTCCTGTTCCATATGTTAATGGTTGCAGTGGTGCCTGTAAATAGGTCAGGACGAGAGCTGGATGTGTTGGAGTCAGAGTCACTGAGGGCGGACCAAGCTAAAATGATAAACCGAAGTAGTCAAAAAGGCTGTTTCCTAAAGTGTTATCTCTGGCTGGCACAGAGGAGGCAGGAAGGAAGGAGATCTATAAAAGGAGAAGTGTGTGGTAGGGAGAGATTCATGGGGCAGAGAAAGGGTGTGTGTGTAAGGGAGAAGTGTAATGCAAAGCAAGACTAGACATCTTGGGGGAAATATATTGGAGTGCTGTGGCTTTCTCTGCTGTTTATTAAACCAGCAGCAGTACGAGGTTAGGATTCAGAAGCCTTTCTCTCTAAACCTTATCAATGGAGAGGATGAACACCATGTGCTGCATGGTGTAACTCTCTTTAGAAATTCAGAGGTTTGGGGTTTTTATTAATAGTAAGCTCATAATGAAGATCCATGGATTTTCTTAGAATCATGAAGAACATACTTCACACTTATCTTCCCCTGTCTCTTCAAACAGAAGGAAAAAAAAAAACCAACCCCCAAATTTGGTTTGTTGCGAGAGGTACTCTGACCTTCCATGAGCAGAGAATGTCTTTCCCCACCACCACCCACCCCCACCTCCATAAGTGCAGTCTGCATCTGTTTTCTTTTTGTTAAGAACCTACTGCATGACTCTCTTTTTGGCCAGTTTTACTGTGGTATAGCTTCCAGAAAATCAGTATCTGAGTTATATTTTCTTGCAAAAGGAGAACAAACAGGTTTTTTTAAATAGAAACTGACTTTTTCAAAGTCAGCTAGTGTTACGACAAAAGCTATGTAGCTACAGTAGGACACTGTTACATTACAGGATCTTATTCATTGTCTTCTTGTACTTACATAATTAAATCACTTTTTGCCCCACATGATATGACAGGCTTTTCGTATGTAAATATATACATGTCCCTCTGCTAAAACACACCTTTTCCTTGGGTAGCACAAAGTAACTGTTCAGTAGTGTAATTATATGTTAACCTCAATTAGTTAAATCTAACTGTTCCCTGCAGTTTTTTACTTACTCTAAGGGACACATCAAAAGTCATGCCATCTAAGCTAACGAGATGAAAACTAATTTTAAAACTCAGAGAATTTTTTTGTGTTCAAGGTTATTGTAACAGACACTTCCTACATTTCAGAAAAACTGAGCCTGAAATACAGATGGAGATGTGCTTGCAGCCCCATTATGCATTTACTATTTAAATGATCCGGTGGCATGTAGAACTGGTGGCCACTGTGATTGCTTCAGTGTCAGCGTGTTGATCCTACAGTTTTGAGTTGCGATGCAGGTGAGTAGGAGTAGGTCAGCTATCATCCTGGACAGTCTGGAGAGCTGTGGGAATAGATTTATCCGGTTGCTGTCTTTTTTTGTTTCATTATGTGATGGTCAAAATATAAACTCTTTAAAAATAATCTAAAAATAGCTTTAAACCACGAAATGGATACAGCTCTTTGGAAGCCATTACATTAATAGGTAGGAAACTCTGAGTGTGCTGGTGTCTCTTCAGGCTTTCATAAACAAATTTGATGACTTATTTTTGCCTGTGAGTAGCAGACAGCATAATACGCATGAATTTATAATTGTCTAGAGTTCACTGTCTTTTAACCAACATGATTAAGAGCCTGATAAAAATGCTACAGAAAAAATCTGATGACAATAGGAAGGCAATTTCCTCAATTTCATGACCCATCTGTGATGTTTTAGAGATGTTTTGATGAGAAGATCTGATGAAATTTATATTTCTCTGTATGCTATTTGGGCTTATGTACATTAGGGTTTAAAATTATTCATATATCTTTCCTCCCTTCCAGATGTACTACTGAATTATTTCAAGTGTGCCATGATGAAATACTATGAAATGTTTTTCAGAGCAAGAAGCCTTTTTCTTTCCTTTTTTTTTTTTTTTTAAACTATACAAGGTTTATTTAATGACTCGAAGTTCTTAATCCTGTCAAATAAACCTGCAAAACCATAATAACACACTCTAGATTGTATGATAAAATACAGGTTCTGGTCCAAGAAATGTAATAGTGTTAATTACCCTTAAACAAAATAAGGACATACATATTTTCATTAAATTGTTTTAAATTTAACTGGAAAATTATTGGCAAGCATCACCCAGTGTCTCTTGCTGTGAAGTTTTGCTTTTTCATTACATATCTATTGTGAAGAACGATGCTGTTTGACTTTTTAAAATAAAGCCCAGGCCTTACCCCATGATCTTGGGTAACTACTGTTAGATGTGTTTAGCAAAGCAAAGTGGAGGTAAAGGGCTTGCCTCTTGCCTGTAAGGGACAAGTGTCCAGGTACTAAGAAATGCTATCATACCTTTTATTTCAGTTCATTCTTAAAATGCCACTTGCAGAGAAGATTTGGGAGGTACTAGCTTGTTTGCTACTTTTGATGACTCTGCCAATTGGGCTGATCTCCTGAGTTTTTAACTCATTCATAGTTTCCTCACAATTTTGTCATTAAAACATCATGTGATTATTTTTTTTTTCACAGCTGCAAAATTTTCAAAACACTAAAGCATCTGCAGCAGGATAGTCACAAGCATTGTCTTTTGAAGTCATTTGCTGAATTTTGAGCTATGTGGATATTAGGGAAGGGCTGCCTGATACTAACTTTGTTGTTACAGATGTTCCTAGGTTCCCTGAAGAGGAAGAAAAAAAAAAACCCCCACAAACAAAAACCTCAACTTTTGCTTTATGGACAATAGCAAAGGAGGGCTGTTCCTGGCAGTAGTTTTGGGGCTCAGTTGAGGAACCTGTCTAAAAAGAGGCACCTGAATTTTGAGCTGCAGTGCTATCTGACACCACATTTCCTTTTCTTTCTGCTGTTCCCATACTGTGAACATAGCAGATAATGCTGTAAATATTTCTGGTTCATAGGTAATTAAAATACTAGAGTTGTATAAGTCCTTAATAAATAAGTGGTGTTCTTTGTTATGCATCCAAGGGGAAAAAAGGTCACAGAATGGTCTGTAAGAACATGTTATTGGGGAAGACCATGTTGGTTGTCAGGTTTCTTTACCTGCTTTCATAGAGGTTTGTGGGTATAAAGGGGTGGTTACTATAGAGAAAAATTACAGAAGCCATTTTAAGCTGGGTTTAATACTTCAGAAGGACTACACAGTGCTCAAAAGTAGGTGTGAGATTAAGGACTATGTTTGTGTTGACCTAAATGAGTGTATCAAGTATCTCAGATGTATGCCTTCTCATTCTGTTCCTGCTTTTTTTAAACAACCTTCGATGAAAATGGAAAAAGCAAAACTAAAATTAAGCATGCTGTTTCACAAGTGTTAAAATTCAGTGGGGTTTCATGAAGCAAGTTGCAGTAGGACTAATAGTGCTGGTCTGTATGGAAACATTCACTGAGGCATGAACTTTGGGTCAGGTGCAGAGAAAAGATGGCACTTCACCTTTGAACAGTAGGTTTGGAAGAGGATGTTGCTCTCAGAATAACTGTTACCCCTATTTTCTGCTAACCTGTGATACAGCTTATGTCCAGAAAGGATGGCTAAACTTTCTGGAACGTGAGCATGGTGTCAGAATTTGGGGTGTCAATGGTTGCAACTGTTTATGGTGCACGCTACTGCGTGCATTTGTCTGTAATCGCTTCATTCCTGTGTGTTGTGTTTACCTCCCAGGGTATCTCGACAGCACGATTCAGAGTAATGTTACTTTTAGGAAAATTAGAGGATCAGTGTAATTTTTACCTTGTATATCATGCTTTTCCATAGGGTGTTCATAAACAAGAATATAAATTAGTTTGGGGGTTTTGGGGGTTGTTTTTTTGGGGGGGGGTTTTGAGGATTGTAGTTACTGTCTGGCTGCAGGTCATGATAGACCAGTGCTATAGGTGCCGCTAGTTTCTCATTTCAGTGCCTAATCATCATTCTGCAATTATTGAAACTTAATACATCAGCCATAAGGTCTTTCTGGAGACCAAGAAGGAAGACAGTGTATAGATATTTTTTGATGCATTTGTGTTTTATAATATAGCTAAACTTCCTGCAGTAGCTAGTCTGTCTTTGCCAGTAGGACTTCCAGTGAATGCAACTGGTACTGATTCCTTTGGAAGGCTGGCATGTTGCTTGACTTCATGCTTGTTGAAACATTCCCTATGACTAAAACTAATTGTTTGTTTCTTGACTTTAAGCCCACTGGTTTTATGTTTTTATTTTTTTCATAAGTTTATTGTCCTACTCTTGACACGTAAATACTAGTCATAGAGGTGTTGCAAATGGAACAATGTTTCCTTTAAAACTGCTGCTTCTAATCAGGAAAAAAAGTTGCTTCAATGAAGGTATGTATCTACAATAAGACCTGCAAGTTATGAGGTTAATTTCATATCCCAGGGCACTGTGCAGTGATCACCTTAGACAGTAAAGTTCTGATTCAGGGGGTTTTATTAGCATGAGTAATCTTGTTAACTCTAAATGACCTGATGTGCGTGTGAACACTGGAGAATACTGAACCAAAGCATGTATGTGTCAGGATGATATTCGAAGTGGATTGCTGAGCTGAATACTTGACAAAGAAAAATTCTTGCAGTTCTTTTTAGAAGTTGTAGGTAGTGAAGAGCTGTGATTGCATCCAAATATTATGCAAATGTTAATAAAAATGGTGTGTGTAATTTGACTTGAATGTTCTGGGAATTTATTTCTTTGAAAAGCAGAGCAAGAAAGGTAGTGTTTGAGAAACTAGCGTATAAGTCTCAGCTGCTAACTATATGACTAGGCACCTTTTGTGCTTATGTTCTGGTTACATTACCCAGCTTTCCTAGCAGACTGTGTCCTGATTCCTGAACGTGGTCCCCCTGCTGCATGCCTTTAGGGAGTGCTATCCTGATATCTACAGAGCATTTTTGAATGCTCAAAAATATTTTCTTTGCTACTGAAGGTCACTGAGTACCTTCCATTTCTGTTAATGTACAAATTAGATCATTTCGCTTCTTAGAAATTTGCAGAAAGGACGTGAGAGGACTTGCTGCTTGTGCAAAGTGAAATATTTTTTCTGAGTTATCTTGGAATCAGTGATGAATTTAAGTAAAAAAAAAAAAAAAAGGCTGTAGTACCGTTTCTTTTTGTATACACTGTCAGTAAACTTGTAAGTAGCTTGAATTTATATACCAGATATGTCTATCTGACTGTTTTAAGCATTAAAATAAACCAAGTGCTAATAATACTAGGAAAAAACACATGTTACTTTCAGTTACATAATGTTAGCTGGAAAAGTAATTCTTGACAATCAAAAAAATGACACTTGAAAAGGTTAAAATATGGAGGTTCAGGAGTCTTTCTCAAAAAGCCAAAGCAGCTGCTTCTGCAAAGTGGTGGACTGTTCATCCTAGGTCATGGTCTGCATGTGAGGGAATTAGCTACAAAAGCATGGGATGAAGTGTTTGTGTATGGCCTTGCTAGCTAGCCATATGTAGCAATTAAAGGAAGGAGAAAAGCTCCTACTTCTTAAAAACAACAACAAAAGCCAAACTCAAACAAACAATATAAATTTATTTGTGAGGACTGCAGTGGAACTTTAGCATGTGCCTACTTTGAGCTCAAAAGGTTTCTTATTCGGGACAGTTTTTATCGACTGAGTTTATCTGAGAATTTCCTTCTTAATGTTGTCTTCCAGATTTTTGGAGATTTTGTAGAGACTGAAATGAAGAAAGGGGACTCTGTGTTTGTCATTCTTGGAAAAAGAATTCTGGTGTAAAATTATTCCCCCAAAAATATTCATCTAAAAATGAATGCATGAGCCATGTCACGTTGCTCCTCCTATGAGTGGAATCTGCTGCTGTTCCACCCTGTTTCCTGTAGTTTGTTTTTCTGCTTGAAGTGGAAAACTTTGTCCTTGTTTTGGGAAGTACCGTGGTGTAGTTAGCAACTAAAATGAATTTTCTATATTTCTGTACTCATTTGAAAGGGGCCTATAGTGTTGTGAGATGCAAGTCAAGCTGTGTTTTACAAGCCACACACTTGCACTTTATGGGAGTGCAATTGAGATGCTTGTAGGGTGTGGAAACCCTGCCGTGTGTATTGAATGGGCTGTGAGCTAAGGGTGCTGGGCGGGTTGCCAGTTGTTTAGTGAACTTGACAAAGGAAGAAGTAAATATCTTAACTCTTCTGATACTGTGCTCTGTGAAGACACCTCACTAGCAGTTACAGAAATTGAGTTCTCAACTATAACTATCTCCTTATACATGGATGTAGTTTTAGATCCATGGAATACTTGCAAATGTGGGTAGTTTAGCTCTTCTTTAAGGCACTTCCAGTTATGTTTTGTTGCTTCCTTTATATTCAGATCAAGGTCTCTTCTGTTGTTACTAATATAGCGCCTGGCGGTCTTAATTGGTAGCAAGAGAATTTTTGTGCAAACATATGTAGCAAAAGCAGTAATGCGTGCTTTTAAAATGTGAGGGTTGCTTATGATTGAGGAAACTTTGCTTTTCTTTAAACTGTTGGGGGAGAAAACCCCACTTGTTTGCTATAGTAGTGAGACTAGTTACAGCATATCCAGGGTCCAGTCTATGAGTAGTCTGCAGGATGCGTCTCTAGTTTATCGTTCCTTGTTCATAGCACACTGCTATCTGCTTCCTGGCCTGACTGTTCCCATACTCTCTACCACGATTTTCTGGTGAAACTCCATGATGAAACCTGCTGTCGTCTTGCCCCAGCCACTAAAAGCAGCAGGTTATTGTGCCATTTAGCGTAAGTGAGGAGTAGCAAATCCTTGAAACACTATGATAAGATGGCAACGGGCCAGAACTACAGCAATAACTACCCACTCCATCGAGAGGGATTCACTTAGTCTGGATTGCATTCCTGAGTTTCTGTGTTTGAAAGGTGGGAGAGGAGGGGAGTAGTACAGCAAACTGATCTAAGCAGAATTGCTTTACTGGTTTAAGAACATAATCATCTTGCGTGCAGTTTTCAAGGCAGTTCTTCAGCATTTCACTCTCGCTTTGGGCACTTCTCTGCTGGGCAGTCCACAGGTTGCATTGCGCATTTCCCATAAAAGAACTGAATTTTAAAGTAACTAGTGATTTTGCTTTTCTCTGCCTGTGACATTACTGGGAAACAGAGACATTGCCATATAGATGCATCCAAAGTAACACTGGTTCCCCAATTGTGGCTGGAATAGTTGTAGGCCTTTAAAAAACCAATTTTCTTTCTGGTTTTCATAAAATGTTCTGTAATTTTCATTGGAGAATTTTTTCTTGGAGAATCTTTTAAATATTTTTCTTAGTGTCATTTCTGATGCTGAATTTACTCTCAAGAATTCATCCTATTTTTCTAGCCCCTTACAGTATTTCAGAAATGGGGCACAAGCAGTTTTTGCTCCAAGGCAGGGATTTTTCACTAGTAACTGTTGATTGAGAGCTTTAATTTCTAGGTAGGCAGTTTGAGTCATCTCCAAATGGCCTTGTCTGAACAAAATGCTGATCTCACAAACTCTGAAAATCTTGAGTCACTTGTCACTTCTGTAAGTCACCGCCAGTGTGATTAATGCTGTTTTCATTTGAGGTCTTCAGAGCATGTCTCAAATGCTGCTTTAGGTGTGCTTTTTGAAGGATGAAAAGTAGAAATCTGGCTTCTAGTAGAAATTGTTTCTTGATTTTTGGTATTTTTTGGTAACTGAAAGAACTTGCTTAAATTGACCATACCTTGAACTTGAGCTTTTCTACTAATGGCATTCGATTCCCATGATGCTCTGCCATTGTTTAAACCATCTTTCTTTCAGTCTTAGTGTGTGAGGAAGAGAGTTACAATATTAAGAATTTGTGACCTTGCCAGCTTACCTCAAAGTGGTGTGATTTGTATCTTTTCTGTTTTATGCTGTCCCGTGCCAGAATTGCATATCTAGCGCTGTAACGTGGTCATGCAAAGAATTCTCAATGTTTTTTCCAGGAGCACTGCAGGCACTATGGGATCATATGGAGCAGTTGGTGATCATGTTCAAATCAACAGGACTCAAGTTACTCTTGATACACTTTCCATCCTAAGTTTTTTCTGATAATCATTACTGGAAAATAATAGTCCTGCTGAAAAGATTTACTTATTGTACAGCTTCACTATATATGTCAGTCCTAATTGGAGACTGATGTTATTACTTGGGGCTTAACTTTAAGTATTGAGATCTAGTTTCCCATTTCAAATACTAGTTTATCCTTGAATATTAGAGCTGCACAGACTTTGTTTATGGCGGAGAAGTTCATTTGACTGGAGATGGATAAATTGTTTTCTTCGTCAGTTTGTTTTTATTGTTCTAAAGCCAAATGGATTTTTCACTTGGCTGAAGAATGCCAGACCTGAAATACTGCATTCTTTTCCCCTGTCTGCAGGCATGTAGTAAATATAGCACCTTTGGGTGAGGCCAATCAGCTGAGAATGAATAATCATTTCATTCATCTGGCTTTTGTCATTTGTTTATATTTGAGATTTTTTTTTTTTTTTAAACTAAATATTGCAGAACCTTTTTCTGGAGCTCTTCAAATAGCTTTTTAACAGCTCAGTAGTATTGCCATGTGTAGAGAACAGTAGACAAAAATACCATTTTTTGGTAACGTTAGTTACTAGGAAAGAAGACTTCTGCTCATATTTTTTCCGAATAAATGAGAAGATGAGTTAGCTTGTTTGTCATTAATTCAGGTGTATATTAATTCAGATTTTGGCAATGTAAGTATTGTAGTATGCTTTACTTGGAAGCTTTTTTACTGTGGATGTGGCTACATGATAACCTTTTCTATGAAAGCCAGCTAATTTCAAGCTCTCTCTGTGTTTGACTCCACTGAGAGGACAGCTGTGGCTGTTTGGGGGGGGTTGCTACACTGGTAGGAATGAGTGACCGCAGTGAGTTGCATCCTTAACTGTGAGCAATCTAGACCTGATTTCAGCTGATGGGTCTAACTGGTTGACCTCCTTTTTTCATCTTTTCATTGCTCATTCTCTCCCCGGTGGAATCCAACAATGTTTGACTTATTAATGCCTAGGACTTTCTTTGAAGTCTTGTATGTCATCAGGTATAACATACTGGGCTAAGTAATAGACTCTGTGAGCTTTGTGAGTCTTTGTAAAAGTCAAAGAACTTGGCATTTAACCTCTTTGCCTGGTTTCCTATCTTATAATGATACATAGCACGCCCAAAGGCCATAGAACACAGGAAGTGCATTATTTCACCTAAAGAGACACCATTACCATTCACAGCCAGTATTCCTTTTAACTGTGCTTTCAAGTGGTTCCTTGATAGTCCGTGATCTTTTCTAGAAGTAGTATTTTTGTGTATTAGAATAAGGTATAAAACTTAAAATACTTTTTCTAATTACTGATATTTGTTTTCCTTTGCAGAATAAGAGACCGCATAGAGTCTGGGGGGACGAGAGCACAGGACAATGCTGCTGAAAGGAATCTGAGCCACAGAGCATGCTTTGTGCCACAGTTACCCAGGTATGCTCCAGCAGAGTACTTTGCGCACCTCTAATGAACAGCAGTTTGTTGTGCTTGTTGCTCCATTACTTATCATCCGGAGCCAAGGAGACTGTCTCAGCCCCAGACCAAAATTATGCCCTGCCTACATCATTCCATCTGGATGGCACTTGCAGTCTGAAACCTTCTAAAGCCTTTTATGTGTGTTTTAGTTTTAATTTTATCCAATTGCTAAATTTCAGCTGGTCTCTCTTTAAATGTTACACTGGTTTATATCATGAGGTAGGCTGAACATTTTAATGTATGTTTTCAGAAGTCTTTTTCTTTTATGCACAGGGAAGATGTGGCCTCAATAAATGAGGTGCTGAACTACGAATCTGGAAGTAGTTTTGAGAATTGCTCCAGACTGTTAGAAACTGCTCCAGTTGACTCACCTGTAGATAATCTGCTGGGTTTCAGAAGTCAAAAGCAGATGGGTAGGGGCATCCATCATTGCTTTGCACACCAGTGTCCAAGGAACCAATGCAATTTTTTCAGGATGTTTTGATAGGAAATTTGAAACTTTCTGATGGTGGGGGTATTTTGGGTTTGGGGTTGGGTTTTTTCCATAAATTTTGGGGATGAGTATTTAGAATCTTCATTTAAGTGCAGCTCAGTTCTGTGCTGTCTAATTATATGCTTATGCTAAAGAAAGATCTTAAAGAGGTATAGATCTGCCTTACATGATGGAGTCTAGGATCTTTCAAAAGCAGTTCTGTGACCTGGGAGCCATCACAATCCAACAGCACTAGCTGTCTTACAGCTCTGAAAAATAAATAAATAAATCATATATTGTGAAGTGTTTCTGTGGAATAGAAGCTAACTTTTGTATTGGCACCAGCTGGCAAGTGGGAGTAGAGAAACAAAGCAAACAAACAGCAGAGAAAAGTAGGAGGAACAATGGTGATAGTCTAAAAACCGACACATTAGGAGACCAGCATGAAGAATAACAAATTCATATCACAGGATGTTTTGCGTAGCAACAGGACTCTTGTCTTCAAGTGGACTTTAGTGTAACTGCAGCAGTTGCTTCCTGTATGAGATAAAGAGCTGTTGTACTCTGAATGCATTTTAATCTCTATATCTAAATTGGACTAATAATTAAAAAGAATTAGCTGAAGGAAACGATAGTGAAGTCTATTGCTCCTGAAAGTGTTTCCTCTTATTTTGCTGTCAGAGGAGCAAGAACAGAAATGTGTGTAAAGGAAACATATTAAAGATGAACTTTTTCACCAGGTGCTGAATGCTGTCTACAAACTACTTTGTCGATGAAGGAAGAAATTGATTGGAAATTGAAAGCGCGAACTAGTTTGTAATACTGTTCAACATGCGCAAAGGGGTGCCAAAGGACCCAGAAATAGCTGACCTGTTCTACAAAGATGATCCTGAAGAAATATTTGTGGGTTTACATGAAATTGGACATGGAAGTTTTGGAGCAGTTTACTTTGTAAGTATAGTTCTTTACCTCCTTTTTGAAAAACAGAACCATTTTAAGTGGCATTTTAAAGATTTTCAGCATCTGTAAAAGGGAGCATCCTTTGAGCTCTTAGTGCTTTGTGTGTATTAACTTTCTCATAACACATCTCAAAAATAAGTATCTCCAGAGCGCTCCTGAGCTCTTTACTGTTACAGCTGTATTTATAGTAGCAGTTGACTATAGTCTTAATAGTGAACCCAACCATTCACGTTAAGTGTATGGTATCTTGTGCTGTCTGATGCTCAGTGTTGAATTTAAGCAGTTGGAAATTAATTTGCCAAACTGGAATTTCAAGATACTCTACTTGGTGCTTATATGCTTGTAAATCATTGCAAATTAATAGATCTAGTGAATTAATGATTCAAAATGTGTTTGGAGTTAAAAGCTACTTTTGTTAATGAATTGGTGTTGTGGCTGCTTGGGTAAAGATACCATGGAAGTCACATCAAATTGCATCCGGGGTTTTGAATGATTTCTCTGCTGCTCTGATAATCTAGGAGTTAGAAATGTCTTTGAAATACCATTTTGTTTTGTTACCTTCCTTGTCCCCACATTCATCTTGTAACATACTACCTTCAATAGCAAATGCTTACATGACAAAAGCAAAGAGAAACTCCTAAAAGGAATGAGAATTCAAGTGGGAAGGATGTGTTGCATTAATTGATAAAGTCAAGAGAATTTAATCTGGAAAGTGAGAAGAATAGTGCTTTTACCATTAGTATCAGAGCCAAATCCAAGATACTGGATTTGGAAATAATTATAATCCAATCGCTATCAGTGAAACTAAAATAGAATTCACTGTGAAAAAAAAATCAGTCAAAGACAGATTAAAGCTGCTTGGTAGCGTGGCCTGCCACTACAGAAGATCAAGTTCACTAGAACTGAGATTTCTGAATATCAAACATTAAAGTATTTAGACAAGTAGCCTTACATCTGTAACTCCAGAACCTGGCAGTAGCTAGCATGAATTATTTGCAAGCACTCCAATTCACTGTTTATAGTTGTGTACAGTGATGGAGTTGTTGTTGGAACTGTTGTTAGAACAGGAGAGGAGCCTGATATTTTGTGCCAGATAAGCAGTGCATGTGTGCTTTGAGGGATAATGGTATAATTCCTCAATGTATACTCTGGTAGCAATGATATGGGGCGGAGGGGGGGATGTCTGCCATGGGGCTTGTCAACAGTGGGGCAGGCACTTTTAGGTGTTGGAATAAGTGACAGGTAGGTGAAAGCATGATGTTAAATGTACTACATGTGTGAGAGGATGAGGCTGTAAAACTTACAATACATGTTGATCCACTGCAGAAGAGGAGCAAGCATGGGAGTAGGGCAGTCCTACCCAGTGCTTTTCAAAACCAAAGGGAAAGGAGGCATGGTATGCTTTAAGGTAAAGATGAAGTAGTGAACGTGTCACCTTTATCATTCTGTTTTGGTGTTCAGAAGTTCCTCATACTTCCAGGGGAAAAGCGTGAGGAGTGTTGCACATCCAGTCTACCAGGCAGGCTTACAACTGAGATGTTGCTACAGTTTGGTAGAAGACTTGCGATTCCCTGATGCTTCTTTTCCTCCTTTCCCTGCAAGCTTTATTTAACTGGTCTGTGCTTTAAAAACATCAGACAGTTTAGCCAGACTGCAGCTTCTTTCAATATCATAGCAGCAGCAGCATCCTCCAAGCTTGATGGCGATTGCTGTCATACCTGTAGTAATGCTACCGTAGTAACATAGTAATTAGATGCATCACCACTTTTCTGTGGTACGTCCGCGCTTCTTTGCCGCTGTTTGAAACTTAAGGTTTCCTTCCTGTTGCATGAAGTACTTGGCATCCAGTAAATTGTTCTTCGGAGTCTTTGCCCTGTCCTGCTGTGTACGTGCGTCACAAGCAGGAACTCACCTGTTTGCAATTTTCAGTGCACAGTAGCCTGGGATCCATTCCTTCACCTGAGGAAGGCCTCTAGCTATACCCTGCTTTGCATGGGTCATGCTAGAGTTTTTCCCTACCACGCAGGGGATGCTGTGCATCTTTGTTTTGTTTTTCCTCCTTTTTAAAAGCTTTTGTAGCCTGTCTTACTTCGTGATTCTTATCCATCTTGGAGTAAGGCAGGGGCCGAGAATAAGATCTCAGATCGTCATGGCAAGATTCCAGGGATCCTGACATGCTTGGTATCAAAAGTGGAGAATAGGTGAAAAAAACTTCAAAGGAACAGGGCTTTCTAAGTCATCCAAAAGAATGGGGAAGAGATTTCAGATACATAAAAAGGGGCAGGGCGTGGATTGTTATGCTGTTGCCGTATCTCTTTGACCTTTTTGTTTAAATTGGTACTGACACTACTACAAACAGCAAATACATTGATCAGTATCTTGTCACTGTTCTAGTATAAACTTCAATTTAAGCTCAATTTTTGCAAGCTGTTTTGTTTTCCAATATACTATTGGCAAAGCTTGGCAAGATAATTTGAAATTTCTTTTCTTGCTTGAAAGAAATGATACTTCATATATCAGAAGGCTAAGAAAAAGTATATTGCTTCTCACAAGGTTTTAAAGTTGATGCTAACTTGACCTGAAATCAACTAAGTTGATTTTGCACTTCAGAAGTATAGTTTTCATCAAAAACCACCTACTTATATCCATGTTAGAAACACAAAAAGTGATAAAGCAGATGAGGGCAGTGTAAAGAAGGTTTTGTAAGCAAAATGTGCTTGTTTTCTGCCAAGCTTTTCACTAAATATCTACAAGTATGGCCAAAACCACTTCAGCAAGTGGATATTTCTGTCAAGTGTGCTTGTACAGCCCTTTAAGTTACTTCAGCCAGGAGGATCCCAAGCTCTTGGTACAGCAAGAACTTCACCCACAACTGTGAGAACATGGCAGTGTGCCATTCGGCAAAAGATTACGGCTGAAATGAGAGATACCATGTTCACGTGAAGATACTTGGAATTAATATAACAGACACAAATACTTGGAAATTTCTTTAGAACACTAGCATTAATTCATCTATTTGAGTAAAATACTCTTGATCTTTTATGTGCTGAATCAGGATGGTGAGTGATTAGGAAGGGTTTTGCCTTATCCAAAAGTTACTTGTTTTCAGCTTTCTCTAACTTACTTGAGGAGGAGTGTGTGCTGTGAAGAGTCTAAGTGTGTCAACTCGCTTTAGTAATTCCTATACTCTGTTGGTTCACCCAACATAATTTTTCTTTGAAGTCATTGTATGCCTCATGAAATGTCTTTCATTAATATGTTACTTGAAAGTATAGTACTCATCCTCTCAAGCAGTTGAAAGAAGGATTTACCACATTTAGCTTCTATTGTATTCTAAGCTTTTAACTGTCCTTAACTTTTTGTCCCAAAAATGGTAAATGCTTGGAGGTACAGGGATTTCAACAACTCTTTTAAGACTAAAACCTTCAAGTTTTCTGTCCTTAACATGCAGAAATGATGGCAGTGCCAATCCAGGCAAGTAGAGCTCTTTCTAAAACTGAGTTTTCAGCCTCCAGTTGCAGAAAAGTAGAATTTTGATGACTGAGTAATATTCATTGCAAAACTGAGATCCAGTGCAGTGAAAGGACGGTTTCTTTTTTTTTTTTTTTTTTTAATTGAGATAAACTCCAGAATGAAGCATCTTCTTGAAACTGGAAATTGAAATAGTTGTTTAAGAATATCAGTGTTGTATTGGGGTTTTGGATGAAATTACAGAGGTTTTGACACACCTCTTTATTTGTTTCTTTGGAAAACATTTTTCCAAAGGTTCATCTAAAACTTTTTTTGCTGCAGTTCCAATAAAACCATATTTTGTGTGTTCTCAGTAGGTGCAATATTGGGCCTTGGTTTGCATATCAATAGAGAGGCAGCAAGTGCAGTAAGGGCTGAGGGAGGAACAGTGGATATAGAAAGTGTTGTAAGAGTTGTCTGGTAAATCTTATCACAAGGAAGATGTCTCTGAAGCGTAGGAGCTTGCGAGGTTGTGATATAGGAGAAAAAAAGCTTGCGTTTGCCAAAGGCACAACTCACTCCATGGGGAGGAAGAAAATGAAACTTTTTCAATCTATTTCTTTCTCCCTACTCCAGGCTACAAATTCCCACACTAATGAGGTGGTGGCAGTCAAGAAAATGTCCTATAGTGGAAAGCAAACGAATGAGGTAAGATGAATAAAGACATTTCTGCATGCAGAAGCTGTTGCAACCATAATGTAAATCTGAACAGTGAAATTAGCTGCGTATTTCATTTGACCCTAGCAGTCCAGCTTTTTAATGCGGTAGCTGTTGCTCACTTCCGTAGGAAGCATGGAGGTTTGTGGAGGGAAAATGAGTTTATGCAAATTCTGACAAATAGTTCAGTTTAAGGAGGTGAATGGGAATTCAGAAGGCTTGTATGGTGGTTATTTCAGTAATAATTCTAGTAATAACTGCATTAAGAGCACACCGGCTACTGGAGCCATAACCACAACTCTTTGAGGTGTTGACTGAGATGTGTAGCTGACTTGAAACACTTTTCAGGATCTGTAATCTAAAATTGCATAGATCTTGTATTCAGAATATTAGTCTCACTTTAATTGTTGCTTGTTAGTTGTATCTCTTATTTTTGTGTTGCGGTGCTTTGAACTTGGATTGACTCTGTTCATTTGGATAGGTGCGTAGACATGCATGTTTAAGACAAAACAGGGATGTTTTAAACTCATTTTTTCCTTGCTTACCTGTTGGTCTCCCACACATGCTGAGGTCTTCCAAATGTCAGTGGCTTTGTGCTGCATTACAGAAGGAAGCAAACAGCTAACTGCTGCTATCTCTAGCATGTATTATAGGTGTCATTGTCTCTTGAGGCAGGTGAGTTTGTTACTAAGTTTGAGACCACTGGACAGTTCAATATGCAAAACGGTAGCAATGCTTGAACTAAAATGTGTTACAATTAAAATGAGGAAAAAAAGATTTTTGCAATCCTCAAGCTGTTTAAATATGTCTTGGGAAGTCTCAGTGCAATAGGGATCCAGACAACTGATGTACAGTTGTGCTTTTGCAACTATGACTCTTACCATCTTCACATTATAAAATGGTTTTATGGTTGCTTTTCAGACTGTACTTGCAGGTGTGGTGTATGAGATATGTAGGGGATTAAGCAGAGAAATATATTTATACCTTTTTGCCTTTTTTTATTAGAAATGGCAGGATATCATCAAAGAAGTCAAGTTTCTACAACAGCTGAAGCACCCCAACACCATAGAGTATAAGGGCTGTTACCTGAAAGAGCATACGGCATGGGTGAGTGAGTGATGTGGCATTCAGAAGTCTTCATGAGCAGAAAATGTACAGTACAGCAATCAAATATTCAGTACATGTAGTGTCTTTACATGCAGTACATGCAGTAATACAGTATTCATCCCATGCTGCCTGTAGTCCCTTTCATATGAAGAAGCTTCCAGGTAATTTTAAGGGAATAGATACTTAGGATATTGCAACAAATCCCTGCTTCTCTGAGGCAGGCCTCTGTGTTCATGCAAATTAAACAGTTATTATGGAACATCCTCTACAGTATCTCCCCACGAACTTCTGAGTGCCTAAACCTTCTTCACAACAATGAAAGATGTCTTGACGTTGCTGGAATATTTGGAGCGTTTTATTTTGTTCATCACTTATTGCATTTCTTGCAACTTCAAGTTTTATTTGCTTCTACTGTTACTCAGCCATTCAAGTAGTAACTGTTTGTGGGGGAGAGTCTACCCTATTATTCAAAAGCATGCTTTTTTTTCTTGCAGTTGGTTATGGAGTACTGTTTAGGATCAGCTTCTGATTTGCTAGAGGGTAAGTTTCATATAGTCTTTGATTTTTCTTTTTGCTAGTGCCCTTTCTGAGTACAGTGGGAGGTTGTTTTTTCACAGACTGGTACTTTGCAGATGGTAGAGGCGGTCTGTCTATACTACTGCATTCTGTAGCTAGAATGCCAGTGTTTGTGATGCCAAGGGTAAGCTGAGACTTTCCCACGAGGCCAGTGCTACGTATAGTCGGCATGCACATTTATGTGTTGTAAACTGAAGGTGTAAATGTATATAGCTATGTTCCTGTAATTTGTGCTGCCTTGATGACTGAAGCAGAATGCTTGTTTTCTGAATTTCCATAACAAAAACCTGCAGAGATCACTTTTGTCCTTGCCTTGCAGTTTGTAGGAATAATTACAGATGGTTTTATAGAACAAGAGACTGATATGACCTCAAAACTAGAACAGCAGCACCTGCAGAGGCATAGGGAATCTAAGCTGAAGTTTGTAAGAACTAGTACTTCTTATGGGCCATATCTTTTGTATATAAGATATGGTCAGCCAAAGGCATATGCTGGTCATATTTAGGGATATATGGAAGGTGCTTTGGGGCATCTCTTTGTAGCAGGTATTCCTCGTTTTCCTGGTTTTGGCTCTTTGGGGGAAAAAACTGGGAAGTTTTCCTTGCTAAGGACCAAACGAGTATTTCAAATATACATGGCAAGCTGCACTGAGGCATATCTCCTGGTATTAAGAGTAACTGTTGGCCCTAGCAGGAATGTGAAGAAAAATGTGGTTTCCTATGACGTGAAATACATGCACAGGCTGTGCATAAACTCTGAGCTGCTAATGGCCATCAAGCCACAGGAAACTAGTACAGTGAAGATGATGTTTACCTCATAGCTGGCAAAATTGGTGGTGTTCCTTCTCTTTAAAAACACTGTCTTGGGAAAAGATCACACTTACCTTCTTATGGTTTTTTTTGAATTTTTTTTTGTAGTTCACAAGAAACCACTTCAGGAAGTGGAGATTGCTGCCATCACCCACGGTGCCTTGCAGGGGCTGGCCTACCTGCACTCTCACTGTAAAATTCATAGGTAAGGCTAGAGCTTGGTGCTGCTAGATGCCCTTCCATCTTCCACTCTCTGGAGTCTGAAAATTGCTTTGCTGTGTTTAAGCAACTTTGGTAAAGGTTATTATACCAAAATTTTCTCTAGTGGACATGTCAGTACTCCTACTGTCAGGGTAGATACATAAATAAAAGCTGTTAGCTGTTAAGGAGTGCATTTTTTTGGTTGAAATAATTTCATGTGGCTATATCCTGTGCTGAATTCTCTTCTATGTTAGCAATTTTTCTCTGCAGACCCTGGTAACAAAGAATAAACAAAGTGGAGTGATAGAGCTAGACTATTTTTAAGATTAGATATTGTGAGAATTTTTTATGTATGAGTAAGTAAAACTTCATGCTTTCAGAAATCAGTCGATGAAGGCATAAGTCAAGGGTAAAACTACCTTGGGAGAAATCAGAGCACACAAGCAGAGGAAGATGTTGTAACAGGCTGCTCGTGGATTCTGTTCCTAGATCTGTCTTTCGTAATGTGGTATTTTTCAGGAGTTTGGATTTTTTTTACTCATTTGTCAACAATGTTGCATGTTTTTATTATAAGGGGGTTTTTGTCTTAATTTTGGATGCTGCTAGTATGTCAGGAACTTGTGAAATGGGTGAGAACTAGATTAGCATAATGAGTGGGGAGTCATCAGAATGAGGGAACTTGAGACTAATTTATAGGGCTAAAAGCCTCTTCGTAGTTTACTGGCAAGTTTGAGACAGCAAATTGGTATATCTGAGGCTGAGACAGTGAGGGATTTCTATAGACCCAGGAATTATTTGTCACTTGTTAGAATAACTATTGGGGGCATATCTCCACGTGGTTATTAAATCATATTTAAGTGAAATATTAATTTAAACATGAATGCCAGTTTATGAAATTAATAGTATTTTTTTATCAGCCCATTGCATATATGCCCTTATCTGAGCATAAAGATACCTGTTCTGATATATTTTACGTGCTTTCAAAGTGCATTGAATTCTTATTTATAGTAAATGACTCCCTGTATGGACACTATAGAGAATTAGTTTTTCTCAGTATACTCATTAGGACTTTCTAACGTGGTGCAATTAATGTGTTGTAAATTTAGCAATTTCACATACTGAAACCTAGCTACTCTGTGTGACCTTTCCATTAGCATGTTTATTGCATATCAAGAACAAAGCTGGTTATTTCTCTTTCAAACTGGAAAAAGTTACTTTGCTGTTGCAGTGTGCTGAGAGCAGCCATAGGGAAAGTTACTGCTAGAAGTACCACGCAAGCCTTTCCTATCTAGCTGGTTTTCTTCCACGGAGGATATTCTGCCTTTTAACTTCTGAGATGGGAAGGCAAGTCTGCCCTCTCAGAAAAGAGGACCATCAAGAGATTTCTAATTTTCTGATAGACTTTATATCTTAAAAAGGAGAGGCAAAAGAGTGCGCACACCTGGAGGAAAACACCGTGCTTGCCTCTGCTGTGGCAAGTTCCCGTAGACTGTGAAAAATAAAGCAAACGTTGAATGAGAAGGGACCAAAGCTGGCGGGTGGGACAGCTTTGGTTTCCCTGCCCCACAGCAAGGAAGGCAAAACCGAGCGTGACCTAGAATGGAGGGACACCTTGTGGAGATGCAGGAACAAAGCAAGTCTCTAATCTCGCCTCCTGAGCTCTCTGAGCATCTCTGCTACCAGTTAGTTCTCACGTCATGCTATGGGATGGCAAAGGATGAGATTATTTTCCGTTTAATTGCAGGCACAAGGCAAACCTAAGTTAGCAATTACGTTTGCTGATACCTAACGTGGCTCCTGAGTCCTCTGTTGATTGTTGTACAGTGAAGGTAGCAGTGGAGATGATAGCAAAGAGGACAGCCTGTGCTGTCTCTTTTGTACTTTTGAGGTGTTCATTCTTGCACATATAAGACATCTTTAGCACTTGTCCTCCAGCAGAGGTGAGAGGTGCATAGACCCAAAACATGAAGACATGTCAGGATGTATTTGAGTAGCACATGTGTACAAATAATTCTGTAATATTAGTTCTGAAGCTCTTCTGTCCTGGGAATGAGGGAATAGAGGTTCTTTACTCTGGCTCTGCTGCTGAAATACTGTAAGTAAATTCCTATCTCTGTGGCTCTCTTTATCCCAGCTTTGCCTATCCTGTGGGCTGCCCTTTGGAAAGGCATCTCACCAGTGTTTATCATGCTAAATTTAAAGGGTCTTTCAGCTTAGCTGTTGACCGGGTCTACAGTGATACTGGATTTGTGTTTGATGCACAAATCATTATGCTTCAACCGTTGCATGATAATTCAGTGTATGCTCTTCCTCTGCAACAAATACAAGATAGCTTTGTTTCCCTTCCCATTTATCTAATTAGCTAGTTTTCATAGGGTCAGAGTATGAGTGCATTTGGCAATACACAGTAACTTGTTTGTGTTGGAGGTCTACTACTATTGATAAGTGGCTTTGGTGTTTAGGGACTTTACAGTTGAACACCAGATAAGAAAAGCTGATATTTTTCTTGATGAATTTTTTGTATAAAGATACATTATATATTCTGAAGACATGGCAAAGAAATATTGCAGACTGTATGGTGTATACAGCCTGGCTGACAGGGATCCCTTAAGTGTATTCCATTTATGTTGAGGGTCTACTTGTGCAAAAGCAAATAGTTTTGCCCACGTAAAGGCATCTGTGGCATACCTAGTGTGCAATTTTCCTTTTGTTATTGAAGTGCTGTATCAGGGTTTTAAGGAACCTTCACTATATTGTGATTTTCAGCTGACAACATCTAAGTAGACTTGAATGTCTTTAGAGCAATCCTTCTTTTATGTCAGATGGGTGGAAGAAAAAATATTTCAGATATAACTGACAAGTCTGTGTTAAACTTTGAATAGGGTCATTGCCAAGTGTCTTGGAAGGTATGCAAATTGAGTTAACCTTTCTCAGCATTTCATGGGCAGTTAATTTGAAATTATCCCACTTACTGCTGGAATTTAGAAACTTATGGTGCCAGAGGTGTTGAGTGTATCTTGTGCCTTTTGTATTTCAGTAGTGTCATTATTGTTAATCTCTTAAATGTGTGAATTATGAGAGTTGTAGGAAGGATTAGATAAGGGAGCCTAGGGCATTTGAGAGATGAAAATGACATGTCTGGTATTGTGTAAGGGTGTCACAGCTGGGTATTAGGATACATCTCTCCTGCATCTCAGTTTGGGGCCTCAACCTTGCAACCATGACTCATCTCTTCTTTTCTTCCCTCACCCCTTACCTTTTTGGGTGCAGCCAGGGTTCCATTCCCAAAAAACCCATGTATTTGATTTCTCTAGCTTAGTGGATTTCTGTGTGTTTGTAAATTTTGGAAGTTACTCTACTGTGGCTGGAAGTATACTTTTCTTTTTTTCTTTTAAAGGGATATTAAAGCTGGAAATATTCTTCTAACAGAACCAGGTCAAGTGAAACTAGCTGATTTTGGGTCTGCGTCTATAGTCTCCCCTGCCAATTCGTTTGTGGGAACGCCTTACTGGTGAGTAAAGCCTACAGTACTTCAGTCCTTTATAAGACTGCTCTCTTCCATTTCCAGTGTTTCACAATCTGAAAATAAATACCGACCATAAAAACTTTATTAACCAAGCAGTTTTCTTAAAATCCCTGTGTCCAGCTTTTCAGGAAATGTGTTCTTCCTCAGTACCTATGAGTAGAGGTAGGCTGTGCAGCACTTTGAAATGGCACCAGTTAATGTTTTGACTGTTGTAATGCCATTGGCTTAAAAATTATTAACACTTGTCACAGGTGATGGAACTAAGACAACCACATGGAGAAAGGGAATCCTGTTAATCTGGCCATGCAGACTGCAAGTCACACAGCTACTTAAACTCTGTTTTGAAGAAACTTGCTTAAGGGTCACTTGAGTTGCTTGGCATTCCTAACATAGTGGACCAGCATAGCTTTATGGTCCACTTATTTTGTGGCAGACACCCCAGGCATTGACAGGAGGTCACCTATCACCCAGCCTCTGAACGAGTCCATTTGGCAGGAAGCCTGCTTCATCTTTGAAGAACAAAAGTTAAGAGGCTGAATTTTTGCAGGCTGGACCCGCTGCTTCTTTTTCCCCCCCACTCATCCCTTTATCCTGGACCACCGTATTTCCCCACTGTTCCAGATTTCCCTGTTCCTTTCATAGCTACACTCACAGGCTGCATATATCTGCTGGAAAACTCTCCTGGTGTGCCAATGGAAAACCCATCATCTCTGGTGAGAGTGAAAGTGATGCCTTTAGGACTCTCCCAGCCCTTGCTGTCTGCCTGCAGGTACAATGCCTTTGAGAGTGGTGTGGGTCTCCCATGTGACAGCATGTTGTGCTAACAGCAAGATGATCAGATTGGCCTCTTACTTTCCTTTCTTAAACTGCCTCTTGGAAGAGTTGCTAGTGCAGGCAAGCATTGTTTCATTTCAGCATGGCTTTACTCAGCTCCATGCTGGCTCTTTAAGTTCTGGTCCGCTGCGCTGCTGAAGATGATGAAACCATCTCATTTTAAGTTACGTGCTGGGAATCACAGTTTGTATCCTCTAACCCACATGTTTTGCACTGTGGTTGGTAGGATGGCACCAGAGGTGATCCTTGCTATGGACGAGGGACAGTATGATGGAAAGGTGGATGTCTGGTCTCTTGGGATCACGTGTATTGAGTTAGGTGAGTAAATACCTGGTAGCTGAGATGAATAATAACTGTTTGCAATATTTATTAGGAAATCCTGAAAAAATGGAAGATTCTTATTCCTCAGAAGTTGGTTTTTGTTTTTTTTTTTCTTTAAAAAGCCTGTCTTGGAAAGCGTTGACAGTTGAGTTAAACCTTTTACTCACTGGCAAATCAAGAGCAAGCCATTAATGCTGTTGTTCTTTAATGTTAATATGGTGTGCTCAGTTATTCCTTTAACTAGAGGATTCTAGTCTTGTATGAGAGGAAATTATAGTTTGTAGACTATATTTTTTCAAGCTGGATTTTGAGAAAGTTGTTCCAGCTATTATGTCAAGGGAACTGGTGTCCTAAGAACTGTGCGTCAGAAGGGACCTACATTTAATTTTCAATTCTTCTTACTTCCCCACTCTCTGAAACAAAAATCTTCAATCTCAGCTGAAACTTTGTGACATGAATCAACGTGGACAGGTTCTTTACATGAGAAGAAAAGGGTTTGCACTGCAAAGGGCAAATGATACGCATCCACACAACCTGAAGCAGATGTAGATGTGATAGTAGGTATACAGAGCAGATGTGTGCATTTTAAGTTTGAATATTGACATTGCATGTGCTGAGTAGATTATTTTCAAAGATAGTCTTGATATGGATTATACTTAACCTTAACAGCAGTACCTCATGAACTTATTGTAAGGACAAGTTCACTGAAAACATTATTTATAAACGTGTAATCAGCAGAAATATATATGAGATAACAAAGAGGAGGACGTACAGAATGGGAAGAAATGTTGACTCCAATATGGAGATGGTAATGGTGTAGATGACTAGTAACTACCAGTGTTGTATTTCATGTGCCAGCACTAATGCCTTGCTGACACAGCCTGTATTTTGATATAAAGAATGCCAACATCAGAAATTTTAGACTTCTGTTCTGCATGGCCACTGATATGTTTGTTTTTCGTGCAGAGTTTAGGCATGTTATGGCCTCTCAAGGAGTAAATCACAGTAGTAGAATAGATGTTATGCTACCCTATGTAGGCACTGAGTCTTCATACTAGAATTTCTATGGAGCTTTTCAGTCAAGAATCTCAAAGTCACTTTACATAGTTGATGGGTTTGCTTTTTTTTAATATTACCCTTTTAAGAAATATTAAACTTTCTTTTTTAAACTTTGAACTTTGCCTTTGCATGATTCCATATCTGAACATGGGGTCAGATAGCAGTGGGAGGAAATTTCTTTGAATGCTGATGTCTTAATTTCTTGTGTAGCTGAAAGAAAGTGGTGTTTAAAGAAAAGAAAATGCAGTGGTTTGCATGCATGCTGCATGTCAATGACAACTGATTGCTCTGACCTGACACAAACTTAAAAATCCTGGCATCATTGGCTGATTGGCATGACTGACCTTAGATGGTGGTGAAAACTAGCTTTTCTCAATTTCTGTGTGAGATGTGCTGCACTCCTGAAAGGTCAGGGGCTGGTAGATAGGTGTCCTCTTGGTGCAAGGACTAGAAAGAATTTTAGAGAGAGTTAACAACACATCTGGCAAGTGAATTTGGCAAACTGTCCCACTCGCAGGTGACTGCCGATGGCAAATGAAACAGGCAGCCAGCCACTCTTTTGCCTTAACACAGATGCTACAGCAGTGCATCAAAGATCTGTAGGAATTGATACATAAATTTCCTAGCCCTGACATGCTGTATGTCTAAGCTTTGCTTTAGTCAGCTTCTGCTGATTTTACCATAGCAGGTCAGGTGTGAAATGTTGCAGTTAAGGTAAAATTTACTGGAAACTTTTCCTTATAATTTGCATCCTGTTCTCTCTGGATTTCATCATCCCCTCTTCAAATGAATAGCAGCTTTCTTTGAGTGGTTGTCCTGGTCTAATCTAGAATATTAAAATAAGTAGCCTAAATGTGATGATGACAGTAACGAGCTATTGATTTAGCAGTGATACCCTGCTCATACTTCTATATCTTTCTCCTTTTCTTTCCAGACTGCCTTATCACACCTTTCTCTTCTCTTTCTAGCTGAAAGGAAGCCTCCACTTTTCAACATGAATGCAATGAGTGCCTTATATCACATAGCCCAGAACGATTCCCCTACGTTACAGTCAAATGAATGGTAAGAGAGCTGCTGTTACGAGAATTTTTTGTTGTTTGTTTTATATCCCTGAAAATGCTCTGCAAAACTCTCTGCGTGGTTAAAGTCTGACAAGAAAAAGTGTTTGTTGCAGTGTAGTGATTTGACTGCGTTCTCAAATAATACTCCTTTAATACCTCTGTGTAGGCAGGCTCAATTTTGACCTTCTGTCACTTTGACTGTGCTACTATCTAAATGTGTGGAGGTGTTAATTATGGGGCTGTAGACGCTGTAGGAATTAAAATATTCTTGGATGCATTAAGCCAGCCATAGCTCAGCTTCAGCAAAGTTTCCAGCTGCAAAAGATCCCCGATAGAAGAATTGTTAGCATTGCAGTGCAGCTGAAACATGGAGAAGGGGAGGGGAGAGGTACATGGAATACAGAGGTAATTAGATGTTTTCAGTGAGTGACTTCAAAAGTTATCAGAGCTCTGTGGCCAGTAACTATCCCCATGCTACAGGCTTGTTCCAGAATCTGGGCTTGGATGCAAGAATGCTTTGTTATTCTGTGGGAGCAAAGGGGTTACCCCGTTTCCTGTTCTCTGTACCCAAGAGTGGAATGTAGCTATGGAGTAGTGCTTGGCCGAGTCTGCAGATGGCTTGAAACAATAGCTCCTGGAGAGGTGTGAAGTTCCCCCTGTTACACTGCTAGGCATTTAAGCAGCATAATTATTTCACTGCTAATCACTTTATCAAAACCACTCTACTTCAGTTTTCTTATTTCATCGTCTCTATTTTGTCCATTTTTCAAGATTCAAAGAACTTGGTCTTGTATCTGCACACTGATACCCATGGTCGTCTTTGCAGAATTTGCAATGCAGAGTAGAGACAACTTGTGAATACAGCATAAGAATCAGTATGCTTGATTGCAAGCAGTTTGTTTATAGTCACCTGTTTGCTCTCTGTGGCTTTGAGAAGGGAGTAAGCAAGGTGCCTTTTATGCCGCTTTCGAGTTCAGTGGCACCTAGATAATCAGTTTTCTTCTTTCCAGTTGTGCTACAACCTCATATATAGCCTAAAGTGTTGTTGAACTAAGCATTGTATCAAGGCACTTCACTGAGTCAATGTTTCAAATGGTGGGAAGCTTCTAGAGAACAGAGAGCCCTTTCATCGGCTAAATTAACGAGTACATTTCTGGAGTTACCAATAATTTCATTGTCATCTATTTTTAAGTAGTTGAGGAAAATTTAAAATAGTGACTGGTACACATAGTTCTTGCTTGGTTTTCAGTTTGTGGTTGGGGATAATTGTGTGTTTGTGTTTGTTTCAACAGTCTTTAACTGTTTGAAGAGCTGATGGGATCAACTTACTCAGAATTTGAAAAAAACAGTTAATTTCTCTGCCCTAGAACTTAAGAACAAATTAGTCAAGGTTTTTCTTTTGCTCTGCACTAATAAGTGTGCGTGTATTCCACATCCTAAGCTTCTTTTTCATTTAGAACTTTTTTTTCTATTTACAGGTCAGACTCCTTTAGGGGATTTGTTGATTACTGCTTACAGAAAATACCTCAGGAAAGGCCATCATCAGCAGATCTGTTACGGGTAATTTTTCACATCTTTTCCAGAAATTTTGGAAAAATCTGTTTGGGTACCAAAATAATTCTAAAGATGGTGAAAAAATATTTAACCTTTAAAAAAAAAAATTGTTGGTTTTGCTCTCATCTGAATCAGTAGAGTGTTGAGTTCTTCTAAAGAGTATTTTAGGCTGTTTAACTTTGTTTCCTGACTTTGCCTGTTACGTCCGTCACAATTCATATCACAATATGATGCTCAAGAGTCAAACTACTGGAGAAAAGTAGAGGTAGGCTGTGTGGTAAAACAGTTATACTGCTGAGTGAGGAGTTATTTGGGGGAGCAGCCCAGCACCTTGTTCCTCTTACACCCCAAAGCTCTCCAGAGGTGACATTTGTGTTGGAGAACTTGCAAGCCTCATGGGATAGTAGTGTAACAGATTTTTTTTTTTTAGCTGAAGGAAGGACCTGTCAGGAGGAGGGGGGATAGAAGGATTTAATCTTGATTTTTAGTTTTTTAATAGTTTGGGGTTTTTTTTTTTCCAAGATAATGCTGTACATACTTTAACTGAAAGTATTATCAAGGACAAACAGGTCCAGAGCTGGGTTAGTTAAATATCTGTGCTGCAGAAGTGAATTCCAACCAATAGTTTTCTGTGTAGGCAGGACTTAGGAGTGTGTTTCCTACTGCTTTGAAGAAGGGAGTTTTCACCAGCCTCTCTGCTATACTGTGCTGTCAGTACGATGTCCTGAGTTGTGACCATGCTGCACTACGTGGTCTCTGAAAAAGCAGACAGAAATGAGGGAGGAAACTGGAAGCAACCCTGTTCGCCCTCTAAATGGGGGCAGAGGGAGTGGAGAGACTATAACTTGGTGCAGCTTGTGTGAAAGCGAAGAACTTCTGAGAGCAGTTACGAGGTTTTGTGTAAAATAATGTAACTGTTAACTTGCTGATGTTCCTTTTTTTTTTTTTTTTGCTTACCTTCTCCAATAAGGAAAAATGTTATTTTTCTGTTGTGTAACAGGCAGTACTTGCTACCAAGTTTATATGCAATTTCAGTGAGATTTAAGGCTTGTAATTTGCTACAGGCTTTCTCTGTAGAAGTGATAGAAAATCTAAAAAGCCATTTTAATTGCTACTCAAAATCTAGACTTAACCAGTCTTTATAAGATGTATAGGCAATAGCAAATCTTTTGCAGAGCTACTAGTACTTTGAGAATTATGCTCCACATGATCAGAGGATTGAGCTCTTAATAAAGATTTACAGATAGTGGCTGATTACTTAAAGGAGCATGGGTATTAGAGATGGAAAGAGACTGGATGACTTATGTTTATCTCCTGGCCAGAGCAGGATTGTTTTGTGCGGGGTGCTCTGTACTGTCCTGTCTTGCCTGGTTTTTTGGCAGACACTGAAGAAGTTCAGGAAGGTTATCTTGACCTTTTTCTTCTAGTAATGCTAATGTGAACATGATTAATTCTTTATCTGTTCATACCTTTTGAATATGTATCTTTTAATGATCTTTCTGCCTGATCTCAGTTCAGCTCTTGTTTTTGCTCTATTCATGTAAATCATTCATTTGGGCCTTTCTGATCCACTTTTTGGTTTGTTTTTTTTTTTGTCTAGTGTTCCTCTGGCTGGACAGGCATTTATGGCACTAATATACATATCGTGAAATGTTATTCCAGGTGTGGTTGTGTGGGAGCTGGGAAAGGCAGGCTCTGCTCTGCTCTGTGGTGTTACAACAGGAGGTTTTGATGCTGTGTTCTGTTGACTGCTGTCTGGTGCAGAAGTCCTGACAAATGTATTGATAGGACAAGGGATAATGGCTTTAAACTGAAAGAAGGCAGACTTAGATGTAAGGAAGAAGTTCTTCCCTGTGAGGGTGGTGAGGCACTGGAACAGGTTGTCCAGAAAGGTTGTGCATGCCCCATCCCTGGCAGTGTTCAAGGCCGGGTTGGATGGGGCTTTGAGCAACCTGGTCTGGTGGAAGGTGTCCCAGCCCATGGCAGGGGGGTTGGAACTAGACGATCTTTGAGGTCCCTTCCATCCCAACCCATTCTATGATTAGTGCCAACTGTAGATCCCGCCTCATATTATTACTTACCAAACATACTCTGCATCTGTTGTTGGTTTTTTTTTTAGTAGTGGATTTCCAGACATCACATTTTTTTCAACTTCTCTCTCTAGTCATGCAGTGTTGTATTTTCTATCTGTGTTTCTGATCTCCATTTTCCAATCATCTCTGTCCTAGATGGGTTTTGAGCAATTGCTCTTGTTTCATTAACATCTTGTAACGTGTTTGCTTCTTTTCTATATTCATGCATCATACTTCACTGTTAAAAGTAGCACTAACAGGATAGGCCTAGGTTAACTTCTTCCCCAATTAAACCACCAAACCCAAAAGTTGTTTATATCCCCTTAATAGTTTCTATACTGAACCTAATTAATTAGAACTTGTTTTGGAAATAACTGTACCATTTTGGAAGGTGCCTTGTACAGGTTCATAATTTCCAAGAGCATGTAGGAGGGGGACCTGTGCTGGGAGTGATGTGTCCAAAGTTTGCCAAAGTTTTGTCAGTGAATCATAAATCAGTTCCAGTTTAAGTCTCAGTTTACCTGAGAGGTATAGGAACTGCTTATAGCTCCAAGGGCTTTGTGTTTGGGAAATTCAGGAGCAGCCTTCCATTAGAAGGTAGGGATGTGTGAAATCCTGTCCAGCCCCTTTTCCATCATGCTTTTTTTTTTTTCTTTTAAGTATTTCCTTTCTTTAAAATTGATTAGTGGCCCTGCTATTCCTCTGGTTGCCGTACATAGCTGCTGGTGAGAATTGCATTGCATGCTGCTGTTCCACACCAGGTAAACAGGATTCAGTTTTTCCTTAAATATTTGAGCAGAGGAATTGCTAGCTCCATTGAGCGTTTTGCTTAATTTCTACAGTAGGTTAGATTGCTGCTCTGTGTCTACCTGACAGCCTTTTCATGCTGATTTTTGTTCTAAGGCTACCATTCAGCCTTTGTTTTATGGCTTCTCTTGTTACTCTTTCAGCTCAGTAAAATGCATTTTCATGGATGTTTCTGAGCCTCTTGGTTCTTGAAGAAAGAAATCGAAACCCTGCGCTCTTTACCGAACAGCTAGCTTTGCGTTCGCTTCTGTCCTTGCTTTAAGCCTGGACCATATAGAATATTTAACTCTCATGCCTTCACTCTCCAGGTAAAGGCTGATGAACGAGCTTGTTTGTACTCTCCCTTCAGTGCCTGGTATATTTTTTTTCCTGTGATACATTTGTGCTGTGGCACATAACCAGCGTTTTGTTCTCTGGTTCTGCTTGCAGCACCCTGACAATCCTTTGACCAGCTAATAGGTTTATGTTGTGGGTTTCAGAATGATTCATTCATGTGGATTGGCAGCCTTTCTGCTCTCTAGGAATAGTGTAAGTTCATTGAAGGATATGATTTCATGAGTACCTTAGGTTGGAGTCTGTGCAAACAATCGGATCTGAGATCTTATTCTTAAATCATGTATATGCAGTCTTTTTATTTGGTTTAGACTTTCAGAACAGTACCCTAGATGTTCCCTCCTGCAGTAGCTCTCCCTAAAGCTTGTTAGACTGTAAGATTGAAGACTTTTTTGTCTTTTGAGGGTTTTTCACTTGTCTGTGGTAAACAGGGGTAGAGCAAATTTTTTGTGGCCACATTTTCCTAGAGAACTGAATTTTAAATGGGGTATTTGAGAATGAATTCGGTTTCCCTTCACTATCCCAGATGAAAATAGTCAAATGACTGTAGTGATATTAAAATGCAGTTGAAATAAAAAATAAAAAATAAACCCCCCAAACTTCCAAAACTCTCTCACTAATATTTTTTCACTTTTAAAGTGAAAAGCAATTATACAATTTGTTTTAAACACTTTTTTCCCTGTTTTTCTCAGCTTGCATGACGTTCCCAGGAGACTTGCGTTACATTAGTCACTCTTCCAGCCAACTTGGTACATGCCTTTAGACTAACCTTTTCCCCCCTTTGAGTCCGTTTTGGTTTTGTTGTTTGCTTTTGGAGAAAGTAGACCAATTAAGTCCTTTCAGCCTTCATTTCTTAGAGTTGCACGGTACCTAGCAGAGGGTTGCCTACATCTCTTATGTGCAGTTTTGACAATTAGATAATGCAAGTAACAGTCAGAATTGTATTCTTGCTATGCAAGACCCTTTTGGTTTTCACTTCTGTGCATCTGCCCTATGGTTTCCATGTGGCTGCATTCTGGTATTTGAGTAGTGCTTGAATATGAAGGACATAGTCTTTCCAGTGAAATGAGTATTTGCACTGCTAAAGAATATGCATAAACAAGCAGACACTGGACATGTAGGATGGATTTAAGTTCAGGACTGTTGTTCCAAATGCATTACTGCTTTCTAAAAATTATCTACAATGAGATAAAAATTATTACCTTTTTTCTAATCATAGATAAGCTGCAGATTGTTGCTGTTCATAGAGAAATAAATGGTGGTTATCTGTGTTGAGGAGCAGAAATTATTCATTTTGCTTTTGTGTGAAATGATGTTTAGAACTTTTAGCTATAATTCAAAAGTAAATATCATCACTACTAGCAAAAAATTGATAGTGAGATGACTAGCCGCCCCCATTAGTGCATTTGAGTTTTACAACAGTTTGAATTCAATTCAAAACAAGAAATAAGCCTGTGGCATGATACTGTCCGTGTTATTTACAAAGCGTTAAAAGAAGATCAGCTTATCCTTTCAGCTTTTTTGTATGTAAGACTCCTGTTTTAAGGAGGACTGGGTTTCATGTATCAGTTACTCCAGCTGCAGTTGGATGTATTAGTTCTTGAACTTGAGGAATGGCAACATGTCTAGGGTAGAGGTGCTTTTCCCTGTCCTATGGGACCCTGAGTTCACCAGGTGTGGAAAGATCTGTGAAGCCAAGTGGGCAGACGTGACCCTCCTGAGAATTTCTTTGCAGGTAGGGTTCAGCTGTTGAGGGTCTCTAACAAAAGGCCATCGTGGCATTTGCAATACAGGGTAGAGAACAACTATGTTGCCCATTTCTCTCTTTCACTGTTAAAGTTTCCAGAAGCATGTAGAAGATGTCTGTGCCTTCTGACCATCTCCCATGGCACATACTAAGCAACATACCCAGCTGTAGTGATACCATATAGAATATTGGCTAGTGTATACTCAGGCTGTCTACTTTAGTCAAAGGTTAATGGGAAAGCTGCAAGGCTTTCATACTCTACTGGTAGCTGTACAGTTCAGGAGAATGTATCTATGAAGTCAGAGAAGAGCTTTTAATCATATACTTCAATTCCATTGAAGAATTTATTGTGAAGCCTGCACTTAAAACCTGCACTTCTAGTACCTCCTTAGCAGGAGTTGGTAAGAATGTGATTTTACTTTAGCTACAAATGTTTCAAGTATAAAAAAAACAAACAAACCTTGCAGTCGTCTTATTGGTTTTATGTATGAATCAAAACAGATAGATGCAGGATAAGCTTAGGCAGGTAGTCTTGCATAATCAGGATTGATTCTTCTTTGTCCTTTATGCATTTTGTTCATTGTAAAGTCCTATGCTTTTGTAAGGTTTGAAGTGGCACCGTCTTGTACCTGGTATGCTTCAAGTGAATGAGCTCAGGAAGGGACAAATCAGCTGTGTTGCTTGGAGAGCTCAGAACACCTGACCCTGGTCCAAACTGTTTCACTTCAGACAGAAAAGTGAATAAGGGAGTCGGGGCCAAAGAGACCTTGCAAGGGGTCAGCCAAACCTCATGCCTCTCCATCCACTCCCCAGCTTCTCCTGCTGCTGATGTGCCTGTGCACATGCGTACACAGGCACATTAGTTTCAAGCAGCAAAGTGATTTTGCCTCACTTCTCTGCACTCTACATTTGATTGAGTTCTGTGCTTAAGCAGATCTTTTGACTTCTGAACAAAACGTTTTGCACCTTATGCCTCAAAGCTCATAGTGCGTAGCATGATCAGTTTGGTTATTTGATGTCGTGGTGAGCCCAGTCGGTGTATTTCAGTGCTCAGTGTGTTTGGAGTCTTTCATAATGGGTATTACTAATTACTGAATATGAACAGACCAATTACTGAACATGAACTGTCTTTTCAGGTGTCTCAAAAAAAGTCACTTTGTCCCTGTTTTTACATCAAACATACTAGTGTCATGTCTGAAACCATCTGTTTTATTTCCTTTAATTTAGCATGATTTTGTTCGCCGAGACCGACCACCAAGGGTACTAATAGACCTCATACAAAGGACAAAAGATGCAGTACGTGAACTGGATAACCTTCAGTACCGGAAAATGAAGAAAATCCTTTTCCAAGAGACACGGAATGGCCCACTGACCGAGTCTCAAGAAGAGGAGGAGGTACTTTTATTTTGTTACCCCATTTGCACTGTTATAATTTTAGGGCAAGTGAGGTGTTCCTGCCATTAGGGGAGCAGAACAAGCACAGCCTAGGTGAGGATGCAATCCATGTTATTGGAATATCATCTGGATCAGCAGAAAGACAGGATAGGGTAATGAGCGATAATAGGCCTTACTCAGTGTTAGATGTGCATTTATTGGCAGCTTTAAAACTTTGGATTTATTTCAAATGGTGGCCTGCCTTCTGAAAGCTTTAGGGAGAAACTTGTTTGGAGGGAGATTCTCTGTGAGAAGAAAGCATCTCACAGCCTGTGTGAAGGAGGGTCTATTGACAGTCCAAGCTTTTCTTTCTCATAAGTACAGTCAAGACCACTTGATTAATGTTAATATTTTTTTCAATTGCCATAACTTTACTGTAAAGTAATTGGCCTACCATGAGCTGAAAAGCAAATCACCAAATTAGTAAGACTTATTTTTAAAAGTTCTTTAATGTTGAAGAAGAAAAAAAAGTTAAAGACGTAAAATTCAGCTTCAGTTTAAATCTTGTAATAAACAACCCACTTAATCAGTTTATGATAATTGACACTAACTGTGGCTTAGAGAAGGAAACCAGTCATTTTTCAATTGATGAGCTTAGGTGGAAATTAATGTCATTTAGTGCAGACACATTGGGTAAATAAAATCCATGACTGGTTCTCAATGAAAAAAATTGACAGACAAATTGATGTTTGTATTCCTTCTTCCTGCAGTATAGCTAGATAATACGCAGTGAGATGCCCAAGCTCAGCGTATAGTCAGGGGCTTGGTTTTGAGGTTTGTGTATGTCAAATGTTCCTTTAAAGCTAAACCAGAGCTCTGGTTTAAGAAATGGGCGAGCCTGGGTGTCAGGTAGGAGAGCATACAGAAGGAGGGGACTGGCACTTAGCACTGTCCTTCACTTTGAAGGAGATGCACAAAAGGAGCAAGAACAGCAACCACTGTGATTAAAGCTACGAAGTGCTAACCTCTAGCTAGCCAACTTCTAAACTTCAAGCTTAGTTGGGGGGTGGGGTGATTGTCAGACTTTTGCACTGAAACCTTCAAGCTTTTTCTACCCATGTGTGAAAAGCTGTTAGAAGGGTGACAGGGTAGGAAAGCGCAAGGGAATGGGTTCCCCACTTGGCTGTTCAGCAGATCGGAGCTGAACAGCTAAGTGGGATACATGTGGTAGTAGTTGACTCCAGGATGTATCTTCTTCTGTTCCTCCTGTCCCCACTCCTCAAAAGAGAGGAGGGAAAAAAGATATTGCATCTCCAGGAATTAACACTCTAATGAAGCTCACACTCTGCATGTGCACAGCATGCTCTGCACTGTGTTTTACCACTGAGCTTGTGTACCATGAAAGGAGGTTGTATTGCTCGTGTGTATCACTAACTTGGCAGTGAAAAGAAAACCTAGCACGTGCTTCAGTTACTACTTAACTGGTTAACAGAAGCTGCTCAGCTGTTAATGCCACAAGACAGTTCCTTTTTCTACCTTAGACTTTCTAAGGTGGAAAAGGAGCATTACAAATCTTTAACACTCAAAATATTACTAATGCTTTCATCGGAGCTCTTGCAAGGAAGTTAAGGTCATTTGGAAAGTATTCAAGTCAGGAAGTTGATGTTAAGGTTGCATATGCAATCTCATCTCTGCCCTTTGTGCATATACATTAATTAATTGCATAGCCATATCCTCATCTCAGATGGTTCGTTATGTTATTTCTTTTGCAACTTTTTATAAGCATCCTGGAAATATTTTCATTCTCATGTGCATACGTTCTCTCTAAAAGAGTATTATTTTGTATTTTGGATTTTAAGTGCTCTCACGCAGGCTCTGAATGATCTGCTGATTGCTTAAAAAAATAATCACACAATCAAATACAAATCTGTTGAGTCTGTCAACTTTATCTTTCTGTCAGTTTCCAACAAAATGAGTACCCTGTTAATTGATTTGTAATGTAATTCTCCCCAAAATCACTTTGGAGGCCAGGACAAACTGGGTGCAGTAGCAAGCCATTCATTTTGGTGAATCAAGGCTATTTTGGACCAGGAACTGAAGGACATTCAGAGTTCTCAGTCCTCACTGTGAACTCCTTGCAAGCCTCTTCAGTGCCACTAGTTAATTACAAAGAATTCCATAAATTCTCTTAAATCAGTCCAGATTAAGCACATACTTTGGGATTACTGTGCTCATATGAGTATGCAACAAGAAAAAAGGCTGCTAACTTCTAATATTAGTCTGTAGAATCAAAAATATGTCCTATACGAGGAATATTTATTTACGTATGGCTACATTACAGCAGTTTTAATCACTGTAGTAATGCAGGCTCTTCTGAATCAGCTGCTTTAAAGGTGAATGAAGAATTTATCTTGGCCAAAAGCACAAGATTAAAGGGGTTTTTAGCTTGACAAAATGTAATTCCTGACTGCTTGGGACATGGAGGTTAAAACCTCTACACCTGTTAAGCACCATGTGATACTTATCAAATAATAAACAAATGGGTTCATTGTCTTACATCTTTTCTGATTCACAAAGTGTGTTGTAGCATATCCTGACTTGGAACACTGTTTTAATACAAACTTAGATCACTCCTTTTAATTATGAGACTTCTCCGCCAGCCATCCAGTATTCCTGGATGTCTCCTATTCAAGCCAAGAGCCATGCCCAGGCTTACTGATATGTAGAAAAAACTGACTTGAAGCCTGATGTAGTAAGGGGAAAAAGCAAAAGCTGACTCCCCGTATGGAGTATTTCATAACCCAAGCAACCTTGAGAAACGTAGTTGCTAAAATAACGAGCAAAGAACCTTTAACTCTGCAGAGCTGCCTTTAAAACAAACTTTGGGCACTGCAGGCACATGCTGGGCAGGTGATCTCCTGCAGTATTTGTAACTGATGCCCCTTGTTTTATAGGACAGTGAGCATGGATCAAACCTGAGTAGGAAGATGGACAGTCTGGGCAGCAACCATTCCATCCCAAGTATGTCTGTGAGCACAGGCAGTCAGAGCAGCAGTGTGAGCAGCATGCAGGAGGTCCTGGATGAGAGCAGCCCTGAACTGGTCATGATGCATAGTGACGAGAGCACAATTAATTCCACTTCCTCCGTTGTTCATAAGAAGGTATGTTCTCTGGTGCTCTCCATAGTTTCCTGCAGTCCCTGCTATTGCTCACGTTGGCTCACCTGCGTAGGGCCCAACCATCAGCGTGCTGTGGTCTTGTGCTGAGCTATCTGCTGAGAGCAGGAGCTGGTGCCGGGCTTGCCAGAATCAAGTTCTGTGTTTTTTCTTTAAAAGCTAAACTGCATTTAAATAACCTCTGAAAATAAAAAGAGGCCGCTAATGGAAGGTAGTGCTGTCAGTGTCTAGGCAGGGTTGGCACAGATTTAGTGCATGCCTCCTTACCCAGCCCTGCATGTGCACTTCTTCATCTCTGCTTGTAACATCCGTCCTTGTTTCCTTGTGAATGATTGTTCTGTATTATGTAGTATGGTGACAAGTGGTCATAGCAGCTAAGCTAACCATTTACCAGTCACAGTGTATGATTAAAATCTGCTTGCACTTTGATTTCCCTCATGAGAAGTGGAAGTGTGCAGAACTTTGGACCCTTCCCACGAGGTATGTTTTGAGTCAAGTTCCACTCAATGCTTTTCTGCTCTTTTGCTGCATGTTGTGATCTGTTGCCTTTTGTTTTCTTAATGCTAGATATCAAGCTAAAGTTGTCTAGCTGTAAGTCAGCATCTAATCTAAGATTGTTTGACTAAAATAGTTTTGGCTTGGCCTTAGCAGTGTCATTTGCTAGTGGGCAGTAAAATGTAGGTTGTTTGTGTGAGTGCGTTCGCAAAGAGCTTCAAAGTGTATGTATGCTTTTTGCCAGAGGAGCTAAAACATTACGGCAGCATGAGAAGTATGAATTTCTCATTTGTAAGGTTACAGTAAAGCCTGGTTTCAACTAACTAAATATTTGTAAGCAATTTTTCCTCCTGAAATACTGTGTGTGTGTGTGTAATTGCATATTGAAGCGCTTATAAAAGGGAGCTCTCAAGAAATTTTGTCTTCAGCTAAAGATTGCCTTACATATTTAAAGATACTGGCAGATAAGTTGCATAGGTTTCAGGGGTTTACATCCTTCTGAAATACATTCGCAGTAGCACCTTTGAGAAGATTTTATCTTCACCTTTCTGAAAAAACAGTTTTAGGTACAAAATGCCAGCCCAAGGAACCATCGTGAATGAAGAACGGTGCAACTGATTATATGTTTTGGGTGGTTACAGTTGGAGCTCTTTCTCATTTCGTGTACGCTTCAGAAATGTGTATTAACTTTAATTTCACATTGTTAAGTAGTCCTATTTATATATGCATTAAAATAGAAGTTTGAGGGACAGATTTACACAGTAGTCATATGTTACAATATTGCTGACTGATCAATGTCATTACAGTTGATGAA
The DNA here is from genome assembly GCF_000737465.1 of Haliaeetus leucocephalus. NCBI lineage: Eukaryota > Metazoa > Chordata > Aves > Accipitriformes > Accipitridae > Haliaeetus > Haliaeetus leucocephalus. The sequence continues at coordinate 1,573,938 of NW_010972449.1, read as the reverse complement.
AACAAAATGTGAGCCACTCCTACCAGACATAAATTGCGATTGTGAAAGAAGTGGAGTTCCTGCTTGTTTTAAGAATAATATTTTGGTTTACAGTGATTGTATGACACCTGAAGTACAAATACAGGAAGATTTCTGATGCTATGAATTCAGTCCTCTTAAACTTCTGTATAGCTGTTTTTTTTCTTGAGATTAAGACATTCAGTTGGCTAGAATGCATAAACATGACACCCCGTGAAAGTTTTTGTTACCTGGTTTGAAAAAACAGGGTCTCTTGCATACTTGTAACTGAAGTATTGTGAAAGAAATCACCTGTAGATCACTTAACACAGGTGTTTTAGGGTAATTTTGGAAGCACAAAACCCAGGTCTGCACTGATGGTCTCTACAAAATAGTTAACAACTGGCTGTGATTACTGATTCTTGCAGTGGAGTAGGTACCTTCTCAATTGGCAAATGTTACCTTCCACTGTATGTATGCATAAGGCAAATTTAGACTATGTGTAGCAAGATGTGTTCCAGTCTACAAATATATTGTTTTAATTTAGTACATGATTTTTTTTAATTCTCTGTTACTTTGGGGAATGCAATTTTAAATGGAAAACTCCTTCATGTGTATATTACATATATATTAATACATGTAAAAAGACTAAAATTGGAACAGTAGACTTCAGAGGGTTTATATACACATACATCCCACCCTATTTTCAAGGTAAAGTTCCTTATTCTGAAAAGACTTCAATTTGTCTCTGTGCTTGCTTTAACTGTGTTTCTGTAAACTGTGATGAAGCTCAACCACACAACTTGGTTTTGTTCTAGCAGGTGAGAAGTAGGGAGTGCTGAGTTTGGTAGCACTCTGGAGCCTAATCACAGACAAAATGGAAAGAACCTGGAGTTCAAGTTTAAGCTTTTGTTTTGCGTTTAATCAGCCTTTAAAGGCTAAAAAGAAAATACTGATGAATATAATTAGCCAGCTGTCTCCATTATGTGGGCATAGGGTCACATATGAGATTGTTTTGACATGGGTCAAATCAAAGTGTTGTGTAAAATTATGGTATTCCGCAAATGTGTTAATTAACAATCTCCGGATGTACCACACTGTGTAGAATGACCAAGATGGCAAAATTGCCTAGACTGTTGATATTTTCTAAGGCTCAAAGCTCTAAGTGTCAGAGGCCTTTTGATTTCTTTGGACCACAGCCCCAGAATGTCACATGCAATTGTAAAGTGTAGGATGAAAGAGTCTGTGGTCATGTGTGAAATGTCGTTCCCAGCCTTCAGTGCTTCAGGCTGCTGGTTGGTGTGAAGAGCCAGTTTGGAGTGGCATTTACTTGGTGTAAATCAGGAGCAGACCTCAGGCTCTCACAGTATCACCTGTGCAGCGCTAGGCTGGGAGAAGCTTCAAGTATCCCTATCAAGCACTCCTAGCATCTATACTGTGACCAGTTAGTCTGAGACAGAGACAAAGCATAAGAAAGAGGCTGATACAGTAAAAGCATTTGTAAATAACGTTTTGTTTGTTTGTTTTAAACAGCTGCTAGTTGGCTGTAACATCCAAAAATGTTTTGTGGTCATAGGGTAAGTGAAATGACCTGCTTCTGATCTGGTTAATTTTCACTGCCTATACTAGATCTTGATAGCCAAAATGCTTGGGTTTTGCCTGATGGAGAGTAGCAGCTGTGATAAATCCTCCATGAAAAGCAGGCACAGACTCACCCCTTCCACAATACAAAAGCTTTGGGGCAGCAGTAGAGCTCCATGTTTCTGAACTTGTGCTTAGAACAAAGGTGACTCCCACCTATGAGCAGAGTAGAACTTGTAGATTGGAAGAGAAATCACTGGACAGGAAGAAAATAATAAAAAGCCATAATTGAATGTGTAGCTTGTTATGTAACTTAGTTTATAGCTGTGTCCTAAACTCCTGAGAGGAAAAAAAAATTGCAATAATGTCTGCTACTCAGGCAGGAAGCCTGCATCCTCCCTTCCTGGGATCTCAGTCCATCTTCAGGATCAAAGACTGCTTTCTCGGAAGGATGCCTTAATCGCCACCAAATTCGTTACAGGAAATTCAGATGTGCAGCTTGGATGAGCTGTCCTGCTAGAACTTTTCCTTGCCCCTTTCCGGGTTTCAGATTGGTGACCTCCTCCACAAAAGTCACAATATGGTCAGTGTAGGAGTTCTAGCTTTCTAATGTCTCTTTTGAAGACAGTTAACATAACTGTGCTTCTCCATCCAAGGATCATCTTGCCTATGGATACACATTCTCGTGCCCATCTCCTGTTGGGAACTGATTCAGGTGTTCAGCTGCGCAGGTTGAGAACTGAAGAGTAAATTGCAGCTCTGATGCAAATCCAATTGTATCTGAGCGCACACAAAAAAAGAAGACAAAAGGGGCAGGGAGTTAAGTTCCAAATACACTGTGCTTCAAAGACACATAACCTGGATCTTAAAAGCAGATAGGTATCAGTTAATTCATCTTAAAATGAGGATGAAGATTTTGTCTCCCTAAGAATACAGGCATCAGTTGATGCATCGTAGGTAGTTTGTCATCTGCTTTGTTCAACTGCTGGTATATGTCTGTGTGTGTACAGGTGGCTTCCCAGAAATATTATCTTGTTGTCCAAAATGAATATGCCAAGTGGTAGGATTTAGAATGATCCCACATGGTATTATTTTATTTCCATAAAACTTTATAATAGTAGAAAAGGTTGTTATCTTTTAATCTAAACAAAAAGCCAGTACAGTTCTGTTTTGTTCAACTGCAATACAGAGTTGTTGCTGTTACTTACTTCAACCTTAAAAATCATCAGTACTTACAAAGATGAAACTTGGGCAATAAAAATGTCAGAGAAATCCTCTGATTAAAATCTAGTTTATAACAAAAGGATGAAAAGAGGATGTTCATAGTTGATCATCACAAATTCTTGCCCAGCGTCTGTAATAAAAACATACTTCTGTAATAACTGTTGCAACTTGAGTGACTTTCCAAATCCATTAAATTAACCTTTACGTGTCACCTATCGCTGCCGTGATTAATATGCAGGGTTCATGTTGAATTCTGTGGATGGAGAGTGCTCTGGCATGGCAGTTCTGCATGAGTTACAGCTGAGGCAAAGCTGAGGGTGTTTTCCCTACATGTCAAGATTTATGATTCATACTTGGAAAAGATGTTTTTATGAGACTTAAAGGATATTTAGGGAATGACTTACTGAGTTTTGGCTTGTATGTGCCAGCAGTGATGACCCCTCGTGTACCCTCTGGAGTCATGTCAAGCAGGTTGGTGACATGAAGCCTTTTCCTGAAAGACTCTTGATAGTTAAGCCTCTCTGTAGATTATCGAGGCATTTAGTGCAATGTATTAAAATGAACGATGGCACACTGCTTCCTTGCTCTTTAAATTCTTAGAAGGAAGGGATTTGCTGCAATTCCATTAAAGTCCTTACTATGGCTCAGAAATTGCCTTTCCTATTTGTCTAGGAGACTGGCAGTCCTTTCCAGTTAGTGAATCCTCTTGTGTAAACAGTGTTTGTGAAGGTTTTTATTTGGTGCGCATAACAAAAAATGCTATGTGCAAGTGAATGCTCCTTCTGAGGTGAAAGTTTAGATGTTTCAGCTTCAGGCGAGTCCAGTGTGATCAGAGTTTGCAGTTGGGCTGTATGTTAGTTTCCAAGTCAGCTGCTGAAGACAATGGGACTGCTTTCTCTGTATTTTGTTAATTCTTGTGTTTGATTCTTTGTCAGTGCAAGGGTTGCTTCAAACATATAACAACGTTACATGAAAAAATGTAAATATCAAATGCAATTTATAGATCCGTCTGCCTGGTTTTGCTGTGATTAAAATCTGAGGTGAAATTCTCATTGATTTTTTTTTTTTTTTTTCTGTAGGAAAAGTCCTGTCTACCTACTGAGTTGTTTTCTGTTTGCTTCTATACCTTGCTTGTTCCAGTTGTCTTCTGAGCAAGTGTTTTATTCACCTAGGAAGTTTTGTTGCAGCAATGTGTGCGTGGGTTTTTTCCCTAGCGTTTCTTGGAACAAGCTACGTCTTCCTCTACAAAAACAAAACAAAAAATTATCTGATCAGTGTAATTATTAAGTGTTATGAGGAAGGAGTCTAGTTGGAATATCTTGAACGTAAAATGAAGATACTGTTAGCAACATGCTGTTAATGTTGCTCTTAAAAATGCGTGGCAACAGTGTTAAGCAGATATTCCTGAAATGTTGCGCTGGTGTTGGAGGCAGTGGCTGGTAAAGCCCTTTTTTCAGTGAGGAGGATGAAAAGACAGCATGTGATAGAACTGGCATGGGACTCTAGAGAGCTCAAGTTTTTACTCTGTAGGGTGACCTTGGGCAAAACTCACTGGTTTGAGCAGAAACCCATGTGCATTGTAGGATGCTCAGACAATACACCAGTGGTAGCTCTTTAGATATCCAGCTGGAACCCACTTGAATCAATTTGTATCTGAACAAATATTCTGACTGCTTCTCTGTATTTCTATTTATCCAGAGATTAATTTCTACAAGAACAATTTTTGTTTGTTTGTTTGGGTGGGTTTTTTTAGGTTACTTATTAATCCATAATATATGTAGGAGTCCTGCCTTTTGGGTTTTTCATTGTTTTTGCGAGACTTGCTCTTTACCATCTGCTAAGTAACTGGAAGCTCTACCAGCTCTCTGATTGGATAATACTGTAGAAATGTTTGAGAATTTTTGTCCTGACAAATATGATCAGCAATTTCAAAGCCAACACCCAGCCAAATACCCCCGTTTGTTGTGATCAACTTGAAAACTGTTTATGTAGCAGATAATACAGTCAGACGAACAAATTATTTCTGTAGTAGGAGGTTGAAGATTCTAGATTATTGACCCTAAATAGAAGGATTGTAGTGGTTTAAGGTGAGTTGTTATCTGAGCATGCCTGAAGTTGTATTCATAAAGCAAATATTGCAATAAACACAGAAAACAGTTGGAAAGTGAAATACACATGAAGATACATTACTTTAAAAACAAACCAATGTTTGAACTGCAGATTTAGGGCCGAGAGATACCCTGACACAAACTTGGTGAGTTTCTGGGGTACTTTTGATCAGATTTTACTTACTGAGTAACTTGAGCTGAGATGACAGTTTTGTATCTTTGTTTCCCACAAACCTGGAGCTAAAAGTTTGAAACAAAATCTCTTGATTTGTGCCAACATCTGAAAGGAGAGATGATTGCAGTGTCTCTTAGCAAGCTTATTGGAGAAGAAAATAAAATTAGAAGAGCAGAAATCTATTTTCTGGGTTTGTAGGTAGATGTCTGTTGTAGAAGCCATCAGTCACATTGTCTGAGGAAGGCTGGTGGAAATATGGCTTTTCTTAGGTTTATCCGGCAGGTCTCTGTGGTAGTGTAACTTGCTAGATTTGGTAACTCTTCACGTCAGGTGATTTTATTTCTGGTAGTGTGACAGTTTTTCTGAAAAATGTTTTGCCTGTTAAGGTTGCATGGGCTTATTTGAGAGTTAATAGTGGTTTCCTGTCTGATGCAGAAGCCTCAGATTCCAGATTAAGGGATGCCAAGGACAACCACTAAGGTTTTTGTCCACTTTAAAATTGGACCTTTTGCTCAGTTGCAAAGGAATTTTCCCATTCCTTGCCCAGCTCAATTTGAAATGGAGAATGCAGTTAATTTGCATTCCAGAAGGGCAGTTAGATTCTGCTGTGAGCTTCTTGTGTGCACTGAAGTTACTAGAAGTCCCATAAAACAAGACTGGGATGACATTCTGCCCTCTTAAGAATCCATCTCTTGGGTAACAAAGTAACCTACAGATTAATTTCTCCTATGTAAGAAATAAATACAATTTCAACTTGTCATTTTAGGTGGTGTTTTGGAGCATTCTGAAAAATCTGAATGCCCACTTTAAAAGTCTTTTTTTCAGTGATTTGCTGCTTCTCTGGTTTTAGCATTTCACGTTAACCCTGGCATACCAGTGTAATGGAGAGAGGGACGAAGGTCCAGGGATTGGGATATTGCTAGCAGACGTTAGGAACCTTGTATGTTTACATGTGCTGCTGCAGGCTTTGTGTATGACCATGGGTAATATTTGTCCTGTCTGCACCTTAATTTCATAGCTACAGCAGAGGAATAGTAGCTCCTGTGTACTATCATTTCTCTTCAGTCTTCCATGCTTCAGATGAGTAAGTCTTGTATAGATCTTTACCACAGGACTTTTTTATTCAGCTTTATTTTTTTATGAGGTGCTCCAGTTTCAGCCTGTAACAAAGGAGTTCCCTTTTGCAGTTGCTGACTCCCTTCCCCTTGCTGCAGCTTGCTTCGTACCAGTGCATTTACATGAGGCTGTGTTTGCACTAGCCCCAAAAGATTCAGGTTTATCTCTGCAGAGCTGCTTGTTGGAGAGCGAGAGGCCAACTTCAGCATTGCTTTCTAGCACTACCCCTTGCCTGGCTAGGGGGCTGTTGTGCCGGAAAGCTCCAAAACACATCACTTTTTAGTTTGGTATTTCTACTAAGGTTAGTAGCCAGCCCATCTGCTTTGGGTTATTGGGGTATCCCTGATTGTATTTCAGGGTCCTCCTTATACCTACTTGATGGGCAAGAGTGCTGCAAAGCTGTATAAAGCTTGGGATTGGTATTCTTCCAGTGAAGCCATGAGTCCAATTACACTGAGTGATACTGTTAAACTTTAATGAGGATTTTTTTTGGTATGACTATTGTAAAGCCTAAGATGTACCTTTCTCAGGAAGGCGTGTAAGTCTGAGAGCCCTGCCTGTTGTATGAGCATGCACAAGTCGAAAATCTAACATCATCCCAATTGCCAGTAATTGCCCTTCTGTAATTCTGCCTTCCCCTCTTAAGACAGTGCAACAAAAGGTCCAGTATAAGGGCGGCCAATATAAAATGAAACTGCAATTTTCTATTATACTCTGTAGCCCTACTACTTCTGTGGAGGACTGTTCTTTTTAACTGTTTTAGCTTGGTCTGTCTCCCTTGGGTGGGTATGGAGGAGGTGGTACGGACTTGGCTCTGCGATGGTCTTGGACGTTGTTGTCTCTCCATGCAAAGGCAAGTGAAAGGTGAGCATGGAGCGTAAACGCTCAAGATGAAGAATATGAGAAAAGGTATTGGGTTTAAGGCACTTTAAATCAACATGTTGTCCAGCTCTTTATATCAGCATTTCTGTACCTGTTTGGCTTTTGCTTGAAATCATTTACGGAATCATATTGAAAATGGCTGAATGTGCGTGGATCCAGACTAAAAGCAGCTAGAAATTGAGGACAGCAGAGAGGGAAACAAGTGTCTGTAGAGTGGGAAAGGAGCGTTGGTACGACAGCAACGTCGTAACGGAAATGCTACTCCATATCGGCTGGTTTCTCACCATGGGGCTTTCTGACCTTACTGGTGTCTGCTCTGGCATGGCAGGGTGGCAAAGCTGCCTATGCTCGCCTGCAAACACCGGGTGCATGGAGGCAGCGAGTCACTCTGATGGAGCCAGCCGTTCTCTGCAAGGGTTGGAGTCTTATGTTTGCCTTTTGGTATAGGCCTTTGCTCACATTTGCAGCCTTTATTTTGCAGCCTTGACAGCTGATGTAATTCAGGAAGAATCTCAGTTTTCCTTAGAGTTTTTTCAGAGGGGGAGTTTGAGTCATGAAACTGTGGTAGATGGCAGCGTGGCAGATGTGCCAACGCTGGCTACCATCCCTGGTGTCCAAAGGCTGCTCCGTCCTGAAGGCATAGCCTATGGGTGCACTGAGTTTTGGCAGTCACCATTTCAGTTAGCAAGATTGTGGTGGTGTTTTTCACCGGCCTTTCTGATTAGGGTCTCTCCTCTATACGTGTGACGAGAGCATTGTTCTGTTGGAAAATTTGCGTGCGCCGTTTTGCAGATGCACAGTCGCTCCTCGCGAAGCCTGGCCAGCGAGCAAGAGGGAGGTTGTACCGGGAACCATTCGTGCTAAAACCTGTGAGCTGTTGCTTTAAAAGGGGGGAAAAAAAAAAAAATCCTTTGTGGGCTGTGGAGAGAAAGTGCTAGAACTGTGCAGGATCATGACTGGAAAGCAGGATCCCTGAGCGGTCACGGAGGCTTTCCTGGTCCTCTCCAGCCTGCCATGGTTTTAGCCAGGATGCTTGTCCTCCACAGCAGATAGCAAACAAGAGACAAAGAAACCCTGTTGAGGACGAACCGGCAAAGGGAATGAGGCAAAATGTTGCTCTTGTGTTAAAAGGGAAAAGCATCATCTTTGCTAGACATGGAAATCACGTTTTTAATGGGATTGCTCGGTTGCAGTGCTTGAACCCGACCTTTCTGAGGAGTCCGATTGCTCTGCATCGCTTTATGCTTTTGAGTCCTTTTTTTTTTGCACATATGTAATACTGGAGGTTTAAAAAAAAAAAAAAAAACAGCCAGGGATTCAGAAGGCATCCTGCTAGCGATCAGCTGACACGCCGAACCCAAGCCTGCAATGTGTTGCTTATTCATTTTGTACTGTGGGAGCTGCCGGGGCTAGCAGAGAGCTGAACTATGCCTCTCAAACAGCGGCGCTTGTGCAGACAGAGGGGTGAGAGAGAGGCAGCCGCCGCGGGAAGAGCACAGCTGGACTTTCTCCTTGTTTTTATCCATTTCTGCAGGATCATGTATTTATAAGGGATGAGGTGGGCCACAGGGATCGCAGGCCTGAGGTGCGGCCTACCCAGTCAGTGCAGAATCAGGCCCTCCACTACCGGAACCGAGAGCGCTTTGCCACAATCAAATCAGCATCTTTGGTAAGCAGCCACCCCACCCCACCTCCTCTCATTCCCTCTCCCTCTGCAAAGGGGTCAGGGATTTTTTTTTTTCCTCTCCTAATTTTTCTGTTGTTGTTGTTGTTGGCATAGCAACTAGATATTGCACCGAAAGATATTTTAGCTCTGTGTGTGTGAGATGTAAAATGCAGAATATGTTTGATTTCTATGTCTATTTCCAGTATATGTGAGATAAGCCACTTTCCTGGGTGAAGTTAATATCATCTCAGATTCCCCCCCCCCCCCTTCCACCTATCTCTTTTATTAATATGTTTATTTGCATGTGCATAAAGTGTGTTTATGTGCTCGTGTGAAATATGCTTAAATGCTATGGAGATGCAGATGGGTTTTGAAACAATAAGATTGCTGCTTCCCGGCTGAGCTGCTGGCTGGTTGTTTTTTTTTTTTTTCATTCATTCATTTATTTCAAGCAACTGTACCGTGACTGCATTTTTCAGCTTGATCCCTAGGAAGGATTGCTGGGTTGCGATAACGGAGAGGGCTTACAGCGGGCTGTGGGCTTACAAAGAGGAGGGGGATGGGATGAATCCATCAAGATTTGTACTATTGCAAATGTGATTGCTGTGGATGCCTTTGTAGTAGGGAAAGGGGTGTGTGCTGGAAGAGTTAGTTGTCGTGCCGCCTCCCCCACCTTGCATCTGCACAGGCTGCAGTCAGTAGCAACCTTTTTGATGGAAAGGAGTGAAAAATGGCCTTTTAAAGCTAGAATAAATGTAATCTTAAATATTTCAGCCCGATGGTATTAGAGGTCAGATGGACAGGGAGCATTAGAAAGTACCCACTGTTGGCCATGGCACTTGCTCAGTGCTATGACATCATCCTAGACCAACCCCGAAATTACACCAGTGAGCCCTCCCCTTCTTGTTTTACCCTGCCTGAACGGTGGGATTTTTCCTTCTATACCACCATTTCTTGATCCCCTGAATTGTTTCCCATTTCTAGATGCATTAGACAGAGTGTGTGTGTGTGTGTGTGACCACAGCTAAAGGTTGTGAGTGGAGGGAAAAAGCAGCAGCAGTGCCAGTAGCCAAAATTTTTCTGTGTGGTGGTTGCTGCTGCTGCTGTTAAAATCCAAAATGATGCTGTGGCATTCAGACTTCTGGCCAGAGGCTTCATGGGCTGACATTTGAGGGGAGCATCTGAGTTCCATCTTTTGCAGGTGTACTTCTGGGTAGCCATAGCCTGAGTGCTCCCCAGGCCAGTGTCCCCTGGCCCCCACCCCCCCCCCCCCCCCCACTGGCAGCGACCTAC
>NW_010972449.1:1533083-1563886 GCF_000737465.1 Haliaeetus leucocephalus | reverse complement strand
TTTAAAGAGTGACCTAGAAATGTGTGCATTAGAGGACTTCATGCAGCACACCTGACACAGGCAGGATCTCTGGTCTCCTGGATACCCTCTGGCTTGTGATTTTTTTTTTTCTCTTTTGTATGTGTATGTGTGTGTGCATGCACCCAGTATAGTGCCAACGCTATTGCCTGCACTGAGCAAATAAAAGTAGGATCCAGTTAGGTTGGCTGGAAGGAAGAAATGATGAATGACTCAAGTATACTCCAAACTTATATACAATTTGATTGATAAATAGGTATGTGTGTTGAATATATTAATATTCTTTTACTCCCTGTGGAAAGCTGCTGCACCTTCTTGTCCTGCCTTCAGCAGCAGAGTCCATAACTCCTATCTTCCTTGAATAGGTCATCCTTGGGCTACTTGGGTGGCTTGAAGGGGGCAAGGCCCCCTTGGGAGCTGATGAAAGATATTGGTATGAAGGTATGGACTGTGAGATCTTCCCAGACCTCTAAGCTCTGGGGAAGACAGCTAATGTCCCAAGGTCGCTCCTAAATCCCATGGCAGCCTCCTGTGGGGCTGGGACTCTGTCTGCCTTAATTCCTTAGTCACTTGGATTTGCTAAATCTTTCTGCTTCAGTGACCAAATGATGATAAAGATAAAATTAATACTGGGTGGAGAAGATGGTAGGCTTTTTTGGAGAACTTTTTTTTTTTTTTTTTTTTTTGGCTTTCTGTGGAACATGCTCTGGTGTGGAGTGTGTCTGGGCTCATGCTGGGAGGGCTTAGGGTGCCCATGTAAGGTAAGCAGTACATGCACAGCACAGTATCTTTTGGGGGAGAGGGAAGTCCCACCCATTAGCTCACTATGTTAGCCAGCAGGCCTTTGGAAAAGCACATGGAAGTATGTGTCATGCAAAAGCTTTGTTGTCCCCATCATATGCACACATATCCCCTTCCCAGTATAGAGGGAAGTTCCCAAAGCACCTCCTTGGTGCTACAGGAGGTGTTACTGTGTCCTTAGGTTCTGAGGTTATGTGGTGGGGAAGAAGTTTCCCTGTGTTTACGACAGAAATATTTCATTTAATTTCAGTTAACCTTGTGATGAGCTTTCCCTTTAATAATCTTTCATTCCCACCTCTTCATGTTCCAAAATGGAAATCTAGGGGGGGGGGGGGGGAAAGGCTAAGCTGAAACCTATTGCACAGAACATGAAGAATGCCAGCATACGTGCTTGGGTTTGAAGTGCTGGTGTGGCTGTCAGCACACTTTTTTTTATCACTGTGCATTCGATCACTGCTCAGTGGCTGGATGATGTCAGTGGGTAATAGTGCTGAATGCTGCTGCTCTTCTGGCCAAAGGAAGACTCTCACGCCTGCCCCCTTGACTTCCTGCTTAAATATCTGTGGGGAGGGCAAGGTCAGCCATGTAGCTGATATGCTGAGAATGACCTAAACATGTCTGGAATTCATAGTGTGAAACCAGAAATTGATCCCACAGTATTAAAAACTAAAAAAACCAGCATACTTTGGTTCCCTACATCGTTGCTGCTGACCATCAGTTGGTTTCTCAGCAGCTGGGTACCGCTTCCTGGGCGCAGAAAGATTATGCAGTTGAGAGCATCAGGTGGCCTGTATTGCAGAGAATCAGAAAATGGGAGTTCTGACCCCAAATTCAATAATATGGGATGATATTTGGGTGTAAAAACTTCTGCTTGTGGGATTTTCTGAACACTACCCCCCAACACGAGAGCAGGGCAGCATTATAGAGGAAAAGCACCGAGTCTGGGTGCCGGGGGCTGTTGCTTCACAGCTGTTCCTGCTGGTGGAGTCCAGGGTCTTGGGCCCTCAAGTCCTTGTTATTCACCCTTAGATCAGGATATTGCAGATGGAGGGAAGACGGGCATTTCTAAAAGGATGCTCCTAACTTGGAAGTTGGATCTCTTTCTAAAAACAAGCTCAGGTAGCTTCAGCGAGTGCAGGGGTGACAGGAGAACTACATTAGACAGCTCTACGCTCCAGATGTCCCAGTGATTTTAAGCATCATTTTAATGGCCCTGCCCAGTTGCTCTGCAAAAGCATCACATGAATAAGAAGGAAATTGGACAAACTTCCAGATAAAATAGTGAAATGGGCTGTCCACAAACAAACAGGCTGTGAATATACCTTTCTAGTCTTTCAGTGATGCTTTGATACTAAGGTTAAAAAAAAAAAAAAAAAAAAAAGGAGCAGATTTCGTTCAGAAAGCTGAAGGAGCTTACCTTTGGTCATAATTCAAGCAGCAATTTTAATAGTCACTCTTTCCTGGACCACCTTTCTCTTTGGTCATTGTGGAGACCAACCTCCCCCAACCCTCCCTTTTTTTTTTTTTCTTCCATGACACTCTTGTGGCAACAGTAACCATCACTTTGGAACAGTGGTGGAAAATACACTGCATATTTCTGCTGTTGCAGTGGAAGTTACTATCTGAAATGGAGATCAGGTACCTACTACATCTCCATATTATTTTGCAGACTATCAGTGATCCATAAATTAAAAGTTACAACTAGAAATCTAAGCCTTGAAGCTCAGAAAGCTGCTGTTTAAAAAGAATGGTAGAGCTTCTGCATGTTGATAAGACTACACCTATCAGCATTTTCAAGTGAAAGGTGTTTTTTAAATATGTGCAGAGGTGCATCGATCTGCATTTCTGGATGTCTTTCATGCTTGACCTCTTAACTCCCCACCACCTCATGCATTTCCTTGATAGCTGCTTTTACAGTTTTCAGATGAAATGATCTAATAGTTAAAATTTCATAGAAAGATCAGACAGTGTGGATTCTTATCGGAGGCCTTGGTGTTGTCTTTGAAATCCAAATGCCAGCGAAAGAATGATGTGATCTCATCCAGGGTCTGCAAAGCGAAATACCTAGCTATGTGTGAGCAGGCTTCTCTGGATGTGGCCATTAAAAGGACACCAGGGCAGTCTGACTCCAAAACCAGGTACATTTACATGATGGCTGTTCCCTTGCACCCTCTTCTGCTGAAGCAATGACATTTTATTCCAGATGGTTGAGTTTCTCTTAACAGACTCATCTGGCTGCTGCCTTTATAGATCTTTGCTCTAAAAATACTGAACTTGTTCTTTCTTATCTCAAAAGTTCTTTTCTTGCTGTGAGAGGCTGCCAGCAGTGTCTTGCTCAGTACCCTGCTTTGTCCAGCAAAGAGGAGCTCAGTATTTTCTTTGGTTATTGTGAGGTGAGAATAACCGTCCTTTAGGAGAGCATTCAATGTCTTGGTTAAACAATGTGGAAAAAGGAACTCGAGCTGCTGGTTTGGAGGAGAAGTTGAGTCCAACTTCCTTACATAAAGCAAAAATCTTGGAGGGGTGAAAGAGGGAAAGTTTGGATTTTTATGGCAAGTGAACTGCCTGTGGGAGTAGGTTGGAAAAGACATCTCTCAGTTCTGTGTGTGCCAAAGATACAGAGAGATAAGAAACTGAGAAAATGTCATACCTTAATAAAAGCTGTTCTGTTTTAGACAGTTTTTTTGGTTCTCCTGATGATCTGCTTGATTATTGCATGCTGCAGATAGAGCTTCAGGAAACTGCCGTTTTCTGCTTTAAAGAATCCTGACATTTTCTGGTTATGTGGAGAACAAATTTTGCAATAAGCAATTCAGTTATCTTTTTTCCCCATAATAATCTATGGCATTATGTTTGTGAAGTGTTCCAAGTGCCTTTGTCTAAGAACACCAGAAAGGTGACTACTGGAACTTCCCCAAATTTTCTTTTTAAAATGGTTGCTCAAACTGTTCATTCATTAGGGGCTTAATCTTTAAAACCATAATCCTTTATTCATTCATGTGTTGACATGCTTAGTCTGAAGAACTTCTCTGGTACTGACTGGTCATATTCAGTAACTAGTATTAATTTCTTCCAATTTCATCCATTCCCCGAGATCACCATTTGGAGACCTTGTCTTCAAAGACGGAGTTCTGAAGAGTGTTGGTCTTGATTAGAAATTATGGTGATAAATTAGGTCTTTAGCACGAGCATGCTGTATGCAGACATTAAATCCACGAGATGTCCACCAAGTCTACTGTTCTCCTTCTCTCTTGTCTTCAGGAATGAAATACTTCTTTTGTTTTCCTCTGACTTTTTAATGTCTCATATTCTGCTGTGACTAAAAGGCTTTATCAGCTAGTGTTATAATTAGTAATTGCATCCTATTGTTGGGGATAAATATCCCAGACCTAATGTGAAATCTTTCAGAGATGGAATTCTTGTCATGAGAGAGACAAGCTGAGCAAAACTGGAAATGGTGTGCACAGGAGCAGCAAAAAAAAAAAAAAGGATAAAAGTTCATTTTTGCTGTAAATAAAACAAGTGCATATTCTAAATCTCATTAGAGATTAGACCGAAGGGGAAACTGGGAACGTTGCTAGCGGATTCTTAGATCCATTTTTTCTTATACTCTTGCTGTTTGCTTCATTCTGCCAACTTCTTGGAACGGAGTGTGCCGTGCAGAACGTCCCACTGCTCACAAAAAGGCCGGGCCTCAAAAATAGCACATCCAGGAAGATCTTGTACTGCTGCGTGGTACTTATCTCCATGTCTCCGCAAGTCCCTGACCAAGTCTGTTCTCTCCAAGTCGTATGTCATTTAACATGGTAAATGGCATATGTGAAATGTTGGGGGTCTGCCTGTCTTACCTGACATCTGTCCCTTAAAATTAGCTTGGATGACTTCTCAGAGGAACGTTCATTACCTGGAAGCTTCTGTCAGAGATCTTATTCCTGCTGAACTTGACTGAAATGTGCAAATTCCTTCAAGTGCTTACCAACTTCTGCAAAGTATGGCTGTCATTGTTACGCTTTAAAAAAAAAAAAAGCACTTTTTGAACTATAGCAATACAGAGGACTAATACTGTGTTTGTGTTTCTGTAGTCATTTCTACAGTCTCACATATTCCTGGTATCTGGCTTAGATCTATTTCATTACCTAGCCTCAAGCATTTGAAGGCTGCTATGTTACACCAATTGCTGAGGTATAAGTGTATATTTAGTCCAGTCAACTTCAAAATAACATCCCAAAATTCCTCGTACAAGGAGGATGTGATTTATGCATCATCGCTTACCTTGTAGTTGATGTTTGACTTCACTAATGTGGAAAACCCACCATCATCACTTTTTGGTAATGGAGTCTGACACAGCACTGTAGTCAGGCTAGTTCTTTGTTTTCTTTGCGATCAGATGTTTCCTTTTCTCTCTGGGGTTGTCTTTGGAAGGGATGGGGGAAGACAGAGGCTGTCCACTTCAGTTGCTACATCCTTTCACGTCTTGTTTCTGTTCTGGCACTCTGGCTAGCATTTTCTTGGTTGGTAACTATTTACTGTAAATTGTTGTTAATCTGTTTCAAGGTGAAGGCTTTGGAAGGCTCTTCCTAACCTCCTCTTCACACTCCTTCCAAATGTTGGTAGTCATTTGAGCTGAGACAGGTGGCAGCATGCTGTCTGCCTTGGGTGATACATCAGTTATGGTGTTAAACTTGCTTGTTGATTTTGGAGCACTTACTTGATCACTGCTTGCTATCAGCTACTAGTCCTGAAGCACAGGGCTGCCAGCAAGTGGCCTTGGTTTGCTGCTCGGCAAAGCAGCTGCTCATCTTCTGTTGAACTTGAGCCTTCTCAGGTCTGTAGGTGCATCCCATCCTACATCTGAACTTACTTTGAAGATCTCTGAAAAATAGCCTTCAAATGACAGCAGTACTGTAGTAGGTGCCAGTTCTTTCTCTTGGCTGCTGTCAGAAACGCATCAGGAAGGCTGGGCTCTTGCAGACTGCAGGAAGGACTGTTGGTTCATAAAGCTTCAATGATCACCATCAAAGGGCTGAGCTCTTTGCTTCATACTTGTTAAGTGTGAAAGGAGAGGTCCCCTTGTACAGAATCAGGGACTGCAGCTCTACACATGTACTAAGGGCTCTAGCTTTTGGCTCCCAGGACTGTCATATAAAAGATCAGTAGATCTTTATATGTGAAGTTCCTGGGACTGTATTTAAAAAAAAAAAAAAAACCAGCCTTGGACACTTTTCCTCTTTTGAAATGGAAGCATTACCATTCGCATTTTCTTCTGAAAATTTTTGGCACAACTTACTGGCGGGTTTTTTTTTCCTTTCACATGGATACACTTGGGCATGGAAATGAATGTGGAACTTGTGAGTTTGTTTCAGCTGAGCAGAGTTTGAAATCTGCTTAGACCATCTGATCAATCTTGTTAAGAGCACACAGTTCCAGAACAGTGTTCCCTTGTTAGAAAACTTTCAGTTCTGGTAGGGAATGAGCTCAGTCTTGCCATACTCTCGGATTTTAAGAAGAAATTTTGAAGGAGGCTACTCATCGCAGGAAATAAGTATTGAGGGACTGAATTGGAACCGTGGTGACTTGAGGAGGAAGGAAAGAACGGGTGGGTTGAGGGGGGAGTGTCTTAAAATGGCTGCCATCTTGTAAGTCCATGTCACCCTCAAGATTTGAGTCCTGTGTCTGAAGAAGGTTGTCCAGCAGCCACCTTTGTTTCCAGATCTCTTCTAGTGTTTCGTGGAGTGATTAGTAACCTGCTGTTTCCTTTATTCATAACGTGGCATTTTCTGCTGTGTTACTGAAAATGCACATAAAATTCTCAGGAAAAGATGGGGGGTAAAAATCAGGAGAGAGAAACCTTATGACCTCATTTTTTATATTAAACAGCAGCACCCTCTGAAACCTGCAGCAGCATTCCCTGAAAGTTGATTTATAAGAGTAGGGTCTGGTTTACAGGTAAGCAGCTAACATGGAGACAGCTTGTCTGTGAAGGCGGCCATGTAGCACTTCTTCCCCTTTTCCTGACATCAGGTTACAAGACAGATCCATGAGCATGAGCAGGAGAACGAGTTGCGGGAACAGATGTCAGGATATAAGCGGATGCGGCGCCAGCACCAGAAGCAGCTGATCGCCCTGGAAAACAAGTTGAAGGCCGAGATGGACGAGCACCGCCTCAAGCTGCAGAAGGAGGTGGAGACGCATGCCAACAACTCGTCCATTGAGCTGGAGAAGCTGGCCAAGAAGCAAGTGGCTGTGATGGAGAAAGAGGTGAGTAGAGTTACAGGCTCCCT
Source organism: Haliaeetus leucocephalus (assembly GCF_000737465.1). Taxonomy (NCBI): domain Eukaryota; kingdom Metazoa; phylum Chordata; class Aves; order Accipitriformes; family Accipitridae; genus Haliaeetus; species Haliaeetus leucocephalus. The sequence continues at coordinate 1,556,786 of NW_010972449.1, read as the reverse complement.
AGCTGTACATCAAGATTGGAGGGAGAGGTGTGTACCAGATCTCGTAAGAGAAGGCTGTGGAAGTACTGCTTAAAACCTATGTTCTTAAGTGCACTGTGCGGTTACTGTCCGGAGCTGTCCTGGCTAGTTTTGTCAAATAGGTTCACAGCCAGAAGTCAACCTTCTGGGTGATGGGCACTCCATTGGCATCGACCAATACTGTAGCTAGTGACAGCTGGCTAAAAGAGACTGACAAACTCTGTGGAGACCTTGGAGGGACCTTCTGCCTCATGGCTGAGGGAATGACAAAAGCTTGCTGCTGTTACTCAGTCTGTTTAAAAATCAACACATTAATCCATACGGTAAATTAGTGGGGTTTTACCCTCTGGGGTGGTTTTGGTAAGAGAGGTAAGAAGCATGAGGAAACCCTTAAATGTATGTGAGCATTATGGGGTTTTTGTGCAAGCAGCTTTCATGTGGTGGAATACTCATGGCTTTGTCTAGCACAGCGATGGGAGAATGACAGACCAAAAAATACACAACAGGAGACTGATTTGTGCTGGATTCAGTACCTGTTCCCTCACCCTTTGGGGTTTTTCTTTCTTTTTTTTTTTTTTTTTTTCTGTGTTTTGCAGGCAAAGGCAGCTGCAGCAGATGAAAAGAAATTCCAGCAACAGATTTTGGCTCAGCAAAAGAAAGACCTGGCGACCTTTTTAGAAAGTCAGAAGAAACAATACAAGCTTTGCAAGGAAAAGATTAAAGAGGCAAGAAACCATCATTTTCAGGGCTGAAGGGGTGTGGAATGAACACGAACTAGACTTTCGTTTTGACAAAACTGGGCCAGCCCAGGGGTTTAAGGGATACTGTCATGCTTGGAAGCACATGTAGATTCTCAGCAAGTAAACTTTCAGGAACTGGGAGCATCTGGCAGCATTTCTAGAATAATCTGTAAGGGTGCTAGAGGTGCCTTCACAATTTGCTGTAAGAGCAGAATCTTTGAAACCAATGGTGATCAGGGAAAATGGGACTTCACAGAGAAGTCATCTTCCCCTTTTTCCTCATCTGGTTTGTTTTATTTTGGGGGTTGGTTTTTGGGGGGTTTTTTTTGCTTAAGCTGGAACTAATCAGAGCAGCCATTCAGATGTCACTTGACTAAAAGCCCTGTGATCACTTATATGAATTAGAAAAAGAAGTAACTTAGTATATAGCTTATCTATTCCAAATTGCATTACTTAAGTAGTGTCCCCACCACATCACAAAAATCATTTGCTGTTAAGAATGTCAAGGTGAGAAAATGACTAGCAAGGAGCTCTGTTAGGTATCTGATTCGATAGAGAATCGAGCATGAGTCTTGTTGAAATGAAACTTAAGGCCAAGCTGGACTCCGTTGTAAAACAGGTGCAGAGCTGGGAAGGGAGCCAAGGGGTTTGACCCAGTCTCTTTCCTGGACAGCCAGAGCATCCCTTGCAGTGGTGTGTTACTGTCTTTTCATTGCTGTGCTGTTTAGCCCCCTGAGATGTTTGTGTTTAATGGCCACTTTTTCCTTCTCCACTTGGTGGGTCATAATACAACTCAAGAGGCAGTAGGGCCGGGCATGGCAGGTGACGAGTCTGGTTCTGCTGGTACCTGGTGTTGTAGTCAGGATTTTGGTGTCCTTTTGTGAACTGAATGGCAGAATAGCCGCCAGTGACTGAAGGTCCTCCAAGTCCTGTGTCACTGTAATCCTAAGGGAAGTCTTGGTTTTGACCCTGTATGTATGCAGGAAATGAATGAGGACCACAGCACGCCGAAGAAAGAGAAGCAAGAAAGAATATCCAAACATAAAGAGAACCTGCAGCACACACAGGCTGAAGAGGAGGCCCATCTTCTCAGCCAGCAGAGACTCTACTACGACAAAAACTGCCGTTTCTTCAAAAGAAAAACAATGATCAAGAGGCACGAGATGGAGCAGCAGAACATTCGGGAAGTATGGCACTCTTCACTTCCTTTCCCAAGTGTTTCTGTAACTGTTTTAGCTTCATGTTTGTAGAACAGTTTGCTGACATTAGATCTTCATGTTTCCAGTTGCTAAACAGAGCTGAGAAAAATGTAGGAAACATGTTTTGGGAAATAGTTTTCCACACAGATGTGGATGCTTTCATTAACTGAGGAGGGGTGGCATTGTTGATTTGGAGATGGAAACATTATGTGGGCCACACACTGTGTCAGATGTGTCATCTGAGCTCCTGGGCATTAGATTTTGGGGGATCCTGCTGGGCTGCTTTTGCAGCACAGGGCAGTTTGTGCCATGTTGAGTGCCAGGGCCACCTGTGGGACGGCTGAAAGGGCATCATCCTGTGGAGTTCTACTTGTTGGCCAAAGAAAACTCATGCAGTTGAAATATGTGTAATAAATCAGTAATAACCTTAAAAGAACAATATTAAGGTTGCAGAATGAAATGCTACAAATGTAAGAAATACCAAAAATTCAGTCCTTTCTTGTGTCTGCATTCTGGTTGTCTACAAGTAAGCAGATGTTACTTTTCCATTGGGCTCTGCTCAAGTTAATGCACAGAATGGGCAATAGTTTGTTAATGAGAAGCTATTTAACATCTTGCTTTTTCTCATTAGTTATTAACCCTTGCCTTCCAGGCTGTCTGTAGTCAAATACCACTTTGGAGAAAGAATTATTACTTGTAGATTTTTCTGTGGTCATCACTATAGTATCTGAATTCTTCATTAATGTTATTTTTTGATAAAGACTATCAGATGAAAAGGTATTTTAGTAAAGATGAGAGTGAGTGGTCAAAAATTTCTAATAATCATGTACTTAGTCTGCTACCATCAAATTTTCTGGCATATTTAGCATTGCTCTATATTTCACCTGTTTGGAGCTTTGCTGCCCTTGACTTCAGATGTGCCTGGGGCTGCTCAGCTGCTTTGCAGATCACATCCAGACATCTCAACTTGGACACCCTGAAAATGAATGGCTGAAAAATCAGATTTGGGCACCCTTATCACAGCATATAAGCTCTGTGGCAGGGATGAGAACAGAGTTCAGTTACCTAGCATGGTATTTTAACTAGGAAACACTCCTCTGAGCTCCTGCATTTAAGCTCTTGAGAGACCTAATTTTCAGAATTATGTGTTTATTTCCTGAAAATAACATCCCTACTAACTAGTTCAAATTCACTGGATCAGACACCTGAAGTTAAGTAACACTTCCAAAATGTTTTTTTCTTGATATTTTAAGTAACCACAGAGGTTCTTTTTTTGCAAGTGGGAAAGTGTTTGAGAGAAGTGGAGTGCCTCTGTTTGTGCTGTGTGAACTGAAATCAGGTGTGGAACAGGCACTAGAGAGGCTGGCTGTCCTGTCCTAAGATGAAGGCACAAGTGCCACAGCTCACTGTATGGGCTGACACAGTGCCTGTTCAGTGTGCTACCTGCCTTTGTGCAAGTGGGAAATGATTCAGCACACCAGTAGATCTAATTTTTTATCTTGGCTGTCAAGGTGCAAATTTTGCTTAAATGTAAACATGTGCAACATCCTTATGGCCAAGAATGCAGAGGCAAGACCTGGCCCTGTTTCCTTCCCCATCCTCCTAGCTTAAACCTGTCACAGTTGTAATAGCCAGAGGGGCTGAAGTGCCTGTTCGCAGGTGCTGATGTTGAGAATTAAAACAGGATTACAGCATGCAAGCAACAACTCAAAATAATTAGATTTTTTTTGCTTTTACTGCAGAAACTTGTTAGACTGAGCCAATACTGGGCCCTCCCTGTGCTGGGCACTGTGCATGTGCATAGTGCGAGGCAGCTCCCACTGTGCCTGTCTTAGTCTAGCATGAAGCACAGTGATGAGTTTGTAAACCTGAGAGCTGAAACTGAGATGTACCAGCAGACCATCTGTGAAGGTCACCAAATATCAGCAAGGGGTACAGCTGTAATCACTGCTTGACTGAGCTGGATTCAGCTCCATGCTCCACAGGTTGTTGCTGATACCCTGAGCCAGAAATACTAGCAGTAATCGGGGAGAGAATCCGGTATCTTCCTCTTCCTTGGCTTGCAACTCAGTGAAGGTTTTCCTAGACTGCAGGGCACTGTGTGCAGGAACTCTGATGCGCACATTGCAAAATTGTGTGAGGCTTGGGCTGTATCCTCATTTTAAACAGGCTGTGCTTGGGGCCAAAAGCCACCTGTACACACAATGGTAGATGAAATTCTTTTTCTTATCGGGTGTGGTGTGTTGGAGCTGTTGAGAGAAGCTTCAACTCCCAGCGCCTAGCAGGGGCTCAGGGGGATTTAAAACAGACAAATAAGAGCCCCTGATTCTGTCAGTCACCCCAGCTCTGAGCACCCCAGGATGTATTTATTATAACTTCCGTGATTCTCAGCAGTCACAGAAGGCTTGCATGTGGACCCAGTGCCACCTGCTGGAGACTCCCTGGGTGATCCAGGAGCTGCCAGAGGAGCAGGTTGCAGGAGGATGGATGGATGCTAGGTGGCTGCTTTATTAGCGTTCCCATCGTGCTGCTGGGTTTGTGTTTCCCTGCGGTACGTAGAAGTCCTTGATGTTACCTAGACAAGTGACCAAAACACCCAGCCTCACAAACTCAACTACTGCGTCTTAGGGCAGAGAGAATCACTCCTCAGCTTTTGTCTTGTGCTCTGCTGTCCTCTTGTGCAGGAGTTAAACAAGAAGCGGACCCAGAAGGAAATGGAGCATGCCATGCTGATCCGGCACGACGAGTCGACGCGTGAGCTGGAGTACAGGCAGCTGCACACGCTGCAGAAGCTGCGAATGGACCTGATCCGGCTGCAGCACCAGACTGAGCTTGAGAACCAGCTGGAATACAACAAGCGGCGAGAGCGGGAGCTGCACAGGAAGCATTTCATGGAGCTCCGGCAGCAACCAAAGAACCTGAAGGTGCTGGAAGCTTTCCTTCCTCCTCTTCCAAACTCTGTCCTGCCAGGCAGGCTGGGCTGTGCGCTCGCTGCCTCCTCTGTGCAGCATCCATGCTGCAGAACCGCTGTTCTCCACCAGCACTGTGTGCTCTCCCTTGCCTCCCTTTCCTTTGCGCAGGGCTGCTCTGGTATAAGAAAGTTGTGGGCTATTATAGCAAAGAGCTCACTGAGGAATTTTTAAGTGCCATGCTAATTGAGGCTGCTGGGTAAAAATAGGCTAGTCCTTAGCAAAGTATTACAGAATTTGCTTCTGATGAGCTGTACTTCTTTAGGCCCTTGCTGGTGTCAGCCTATAAACCTTGATATGGAAAGGGGTTGGGTGATGCTTCCTCGCTTTCAAAGTCAACGGAGAGAGAGCACATGGGAGTGCTGAGTGCTGTGCTCTGTCCCAGTTTGGCTGCAGGTTGATTAGAAACCTCTGACCTGCTTGCTATGGGAGATTTCTGTTCCTCCTCTGAACGTCCAAAAAGACACGTTGCTTTTATTCGCTTTGTCACACCCTTGCCAGTTCTTGGATCTGTGGTCTCCATGTAGTGCATGGTTGAGATGGGGGAGGCAGTTTGTGGAGGCCTTGGTGAGGTAGCAAAATGGGAGGCCTTGAAAAAGCAAATGCTTTTTGGGAGGCAGGGGGCAGGGTGAGGGGCTGGGTGACCTGCAGGAAGCAGGGGTAGGAGATGAGATGTTCTGGGCTGAGGAGGGCTTAGTGGATCCTGTTCCCAGCCCAGGCCTGTGGTCAGCGCTGAAGGAGAGCCTGAGCTGATGCCGCTGGTTAGGTTGCTGTGTGTGTGGAGTACACCCCGCTCAACCCGCGTGCAGGGGCAGGAGACAGCGCAGAGCACAGGAGAACTGTGGCTGTCTCTCACCAACCTGCCCATTTGGATGTACTACAACCTTTCCATTCCCAAAGCTCTTCATGCTCCTCACATTGTTCCTTCCTTGGCAGGCTATGGAAATGCAGATCAAAAAGCAGTTCCAGGACACATGCAAAGTGCAAACTAAGCAGTACAAAGCACTGAAGAATCACCAGCTGGAAGTAACTCCAAAGAGTGAGCACAAGACAATTTTGAAGAGTCTGAAGGATGAGCAGACAAGGAAGCTCGCCATCCTGGCAGAGCAGTATGAGCAGAGCATCAACGAGATGATGGCCTCACAAGCGGTAGGTGCAGCATCCGGCACCTCCTGTCCCTGGGCAGGGGGTCTCTGACCAAGGTGCGTGGAGTTGGGGTACAGTTGGGCCATCAGTCCTTGCAGCATATCGTGTTCTTCCCGTCCTAGCTGCTGGATGGTGAGCGATGCGGCTGTGTTTTTAACTGTTTTAAATAACACGTCATGTGGTACTTTCCCTCTTGTAATAAGCATCCCGCAGAACACGCATCCTTTCCCCGCTGCCCCTCGCATGCTGGGGTTTAGAATTGGATCTTCTCTGAGGCTTCTGCCTCTGTGTCAGTGGGGAAGCAGCTGTTTATGAAGCCCTTCCTGCTTTCTCATTCTGCCACCAACACCAGAGGCTCCCCGGCTTTGAGAAGGAAGAGCGGTGTGTCGCTAGCGTCGGAGCAGAGAAGTTACTAGTGGAGGCTTGAATGTTGTTTTCCCACTGATCTTACAGCTACGGCTGGATGAGGCCCAAGAAGCAGAATGCCAAGCCCTGAGACTGCAACTCCAGCAGGAGATGGAGCTGCTCAACGCATACCAGAGCAAAATTAAGATGCAGACAGAAGCACAGCATGAAAGAGAACTCCAGAAGCTGGAGCAACGGGTGTCGCTGCGCAGGGCACATCTTGAACAAAAGGTACGTTTTGGGTGGGCTGCCGGTTAGATGTGTCGATCTCGCCTCGGACACGGGGCTGGCACCATGCGTCGGGAGCTGCCATACCCGGGGCGGTCATGCTCTGCTAAGGGGCTGCTGACTGTGCTTCTTTCAGATTGAAGAGGAGCTAGCCGCCCTCCAGAAGGAACGCAGCGAGAGGATAAAGTTTCTGTTGGAAAGGCAGGAGCGAGAGATTGAAACGTTTGACATGGAGAGCTTGCGAATGGGCTTTGGGAATTTGGTCACATTAGAATATCCCAAGGAGGACTATAGATGAGATTAAATTTCTTTGCCATTTAAAAACAAAAAAAGACAAAAAGCAAACAAAACAATGATAAAACTTGCAAAACCAACATTCCCCATGTTAACGGGCGTGCTCTCTCTCTTTCTGTCTCTCTTACTGACATCGTGTCGGACTAGTGCCTGTATATTCTTACTCCATCAGGGGCCCCCTTTCCCCCTGTGTCAAGTCCCGGTGCAGGACAGCTCCTGGCGGTCTTTTCCATAGTATGTCACAGTATTGATGTCTCTGTGCAATGATTAAAAATGTTTCAGTGAAAACTTTGGAGACAATTTTAATGGAAAAAAAAAAAGTGGATGTATGTTGCTTTTGAGCAATCACTCATTTTACCACCAATCAATGAAAGTACAAGCAAAAAAAATAATAATAATCAAAAGATATATACAAACCCAGGGGGAGAGAGACTAAATCCGCAGCCTTACCTTAACTAGCTGCTGCATAATTTTATTTTATTTTTATTTTTTTGGTATTTATTCATCAGGAATAATTAAATAATAAAAAATTTTATTAAAGATTGAGAAATTTGATACATTTTACAGAAAAAAAACTTAATCGTGATGTACATATCAGTGGTGACATATTATTACTTTTTTGGGGGTGGGGAGGGGCGGGGCGAAGATCTGGTGATTTTTAGAAGAACCATGCCAGGCGAGGCGGGGATGAGACCTCAGTCCTCGGCATATTCTTGATTGTATCATAATCATTTTCTGCTGTCGCAGAGAATGTGAATACACTTAAATGAGCCCACAGGATCCCAGTAGCACAAATTGGGCTTTGTCAAATCGTGTATTTTGTGTATAGAAGGAATTTAAGGAGAGCTTTTACTTATTTTCATATTGTATTTTAACTGTTTCTCTGATCAAAAATTTTTTTACTTCTTTCCCCCCTTTCCTCCTGCTCCCAGCCACCCCGCCCACTCTCCAGTTCAGTACTTGGAGTTCAACACTGTCTGTTAGATCATCCCCAGCCCTTTTTTTTCTTTCTTTTTTTTTTTTTTGTTGTTCCTCCCCCAAGTCCACCCCCAACCCCATGATCTTGGTCATAAATATTGCATTATTCACACTTTCAAACTGTGTATTTTCTTACAATAAAAAGATAAAAAAAAAAGGCTTTACTTCTTTTGCATGCACTTTAAAAAAAACAAAAAAACCAAAAAAACAACAAAAAACCAACAAAACAACAAAAACATTTTTCAGGTTCCAAGGAAGAGCATGAATAACTGTCAGAGCTTTTAATTATATTTGTAAATAAAAGTGTTCATCACAATGCCTCGCTGTCTCATTGTGGCAAGAGCGGCTCGTGGCCTGTCCCCGGCACAGTCTGAAGGTGGGAACAGGGGAGGTGACCCACTGCACTCCCACCAGCGCACCTCTTGTGGACGCGCAAGGGGCGAGATGTCCCTCCAGCCCTGACAGGGCTGGAGGAACCTCTGGGGCTTTGTTCTAAACCTGGTTTTCTTGACAGTGGAGGTTTTTAGGCTAATGGATTGTGGCTTATTCTTTATGTCCCGCTTCCAGCCCAAGGTGGATCAGCCCTTGCTGAGCCTGGTGAAGTATGGCTGTTCTCAAGCATGTCTCCACCCACCTGATGCATTTCATCTTGTGGGTCTTGGTCATTAGAGCGTCATGCTGATTTTTACAGGGCCCTGACGCAGCATGTTGAGGTTTTTGATACCCGTTTCTCTGATCACTTGGGTGCAGATCTTTGAGAAAAGCAGCAGTTTAAAAAAGGGGGAAGGCTTCTAGTTCCATGAAGTAGAATTACATTGGCTTCCTCTTTTTTAACTTTTTAAAGATGTCAGACCGGACCAAAAGTTCATTTTCTGCTTTAAGTGCTTAGGAGACACCACCAGGCCTCACTGCAAGCTGTTGGAGGATCAGGAAAAAACTGGGACCCTGCAGCTTGGCTGGGAAGTGGCTTCAGGTCAGTAAAGCTGGTGGTGCTTCTCGCAGGAGCTGAAATCTGCAATCAGGGCTCAGCTGTGGTGGTGCGAGCTCCTGCAGCACAGCACCTGCTGGGTGGAAAGGAGGAGGCCTCCAGGGAGCACCAGGCATGGGAGATCCCATGGGACAGGCACCTCTGCCAGCTACCAAACATGGGCTAAAGGCACTGGGCTCTCTCAGCCACAAGGAGGTTTGTTCCAGGGTGGAAGGGCTTGTTAACAGCTGGCTCTGCTCCCCCACAGCTGGCCAAGGCACAGGACAGAGCTGTGAGCACAGGCTGCCCCATCAGCTGCAAGGAATGTCAAGGTTCTAACACGGGACAGGAGGTTTTCAGGGGGTAAATCGCCCTGCTGCTGCTGAGATGGTGGCTTCAGAAAAACCCTGGAAAAAGAAGTGTCCTCTCTGAATTTCTAAAGCCAGCCTGCCAGCACTCTGTTTGCCATAAGCCTTTACTGTGAAGGCGAGCTGCACCTCAAGGCAAGTAGACTTAAGTTGGCACAAGGTAGGCTGTTGGACAGAGAGACATTGACTGCTTTGAGCTGCATTCCTCCACCATCAGCACTTGTTTCAGGTGGCACTGCCAGGAGGGTGGAGCTCCTGCCAGAGGGTCCAGCCTCTACATCAGGAGGCGGAAAGGAACCTGTTGACACCAACCTGCTCCTGTAAGCACTGCCCTCGTCCCCCAAGAAGACAACCACACCATCTACCATGGTAAGTTTTTAATTGCACTGTGAGCAAACAGCATGTTAACATCAGGTCACAACAGAACTTGAACAAAATGACAGTGGTCTCTCAGCTTTGAGGGGCAACAGAGAACAGAAGGTAGTGCTATAAACCAGCTTCCCTGCCTCCTCCTACCAGCTATGCCTTCACTGTTTTAGTGGTTCACTTCAGTGAAGTGGAGGCACTGGCCAAATACTTGAGGGTAAAAATAACAAAAACAAAAAAACCCCAAAACAAAACCAAAAGAACGGTAGTTTCCCTTAGACTGCCATTTCCTCTCCTGGAAAGGGGAGGCTACACTGCCAGCGCCAACCCAGAAGTGGTTCTGTACCCACACTGCTGCCACATAATACCATTTCAGTACAGTAGAAACACTGAGTGACACTAATTCACAGAGGGTTTGGTTTCCCTTAAGCAGGTCAGCTTGGAGGGGGTGGCCCTTAAAGGGACACCTTGCCAGAAGCTCATCTAGCTAGCGATTACCTGTACCTACAGGAATCGGCTGAAGCCCAGCACAGGTCTGGACCACACTGATGCAGAAGCAGGTTCAGGCCAGGGACAGTGACAGGGTTACAGTTCCAGCAGTCAGCACAGGAGCAGTTGGGTTCAACTCACTAATCAAACAAAACTACAGCGATGTGCTTTGACCAGCTTGGTCTCCAGGGGCGCAGAGCGTGCTGCACAGTGCTTCTTCAGGGCCCCTCGCCCTACTTCCCTGACAGCTGCTCGTAGAGCTTTGGCACATAGTCATCCCACTCTGCCTGGTAGCAAGTGCCAGCCACCGGCACCCCCAACTCGTACTTGCTGCGGAAAGAAGCCACCTTGAACTTCCCTCGTTTGTCACCAGAGCGATTAGAGAGGATGGGCTCGTTGCAGGTCAGCTGCTTCGGCTGCTCATACACCAGCCACACATAGCGATGCAGCCCTGCAGGGAGGAGACAGCATTACAAGTGCCAGTCACCTGCAGTTCCCGGGTTTAAGGTTTGCTTTGAAGTGACCCCAGGAACACAGGGAAACAGACACCTGCATTCCCCAGGATCAGAAGGGTAAGTATGATGGAGCTAAAGGAGCTTAGAGAAGATGTACGAGATAGGCTTAAATAGCTCATGTCCTGCCTGAGCTAGTGCTCCCCCTCACCAAGCAACACTGCCTACCAACTGCAGGCAGGACAGCACAAGCCTGCCATCCAACAAAGGGCCGTGTCCATGCTGGCTGTGGCTACAAGCAGCTGCAGGCAGTCCCGCATGGTCCGTTTCCACAGCGCAGGACAGCGTTTGCCCAGCCATGCAGCACACGCCAAGCAGGCAGCCAGTTTTCTGCAGGCCTCCCCACCCTCCCCTGCACACCGCATTTGATCCATGCAGCACGGCTGTGCTCAGAGCGTGGGAACTGCTGCAGCCAGGTACCGACCTGTTCCCTTGGGAGGTCCGGAGCCGACGTAATCTGACAGCACGGTCCCACTCCCCACATTGTTGCCTTTCATGTTGGTCACCAAGAAGTGATGCCATTCCCTGGAAGAAGGCAAAAAACAATCAGACTGCATCACAGCCTCAGCTAAGATCCTTCATTACTCCGAGCTGCTGCTTTTCTGTCAGGCTGTCAGTATAGGGTAACTGAAGCTAACAGCTGCCACCCAAAGAGCACCAGTCCTAGAGCAGGTACTGCCTCCTTCAGGCAGCAGAGCCTGTCAAAACCAGCTCTGTCATCCTGCCTGGGTTTCCCAGAGCCTGACCTCTAAGAGTGGGTATTCCACATGCTTCTGAGCCTGATTTGAGAAAGGTGAGCTGGTCCCAGGTTTAAGACTCCACTGCTAGTACTGACAGACCTAATTCCAACTCACACATGTGCCAAATTAGAGCAGGCAGCCAATGCTGTGCTTCTCCAAGCAACAGCAGACCTTCAACCACCCCTGGCAAAAGCAGCTGCTCCTCCCCATGCTGTCCCTGTCTCAAGGAGAGATGCAAGGGCACTGTTTCTCACTGCTGCACCTTAAGCAGAGCACATTCCTCATCTCCTTCTAAGCCTCTGCTCAGATCAAGAGAGATGCTCCCTTTTCCCCAGGCAAGATAGGGAGCTGCCCGCGCCCATTACCTGAACTTTGGGTCCTTCCTGCTGGGAGCATCTGGGTCTGTGAGAACCAGGGTGTAAAGCTTCTGCGGATCACAGCCATCCCACTCGATGCTGGTGGGGCGATGCTGGACCTGGAGAGATGACAGCCTTAGCCCAACCGGCCAGCCCTCCTGCCGGCACCACGCAGCCTGCGCCAGCCAGCTGCACTGCACACGGAGGCCACGCGTGACCAGCGCAGCCAGCAGCACCCGAGCGAGTTCAAGGCCGTTCAGCGCCAGCTCACGCCCAGCCCACGGGAGCCGCCGGGACCACTCCCGCAGCACGGAGCCAGGCCTGGCCGCGCCGCCCCCGTACAAAAGTCGACAGGAAAGCGGGGCACCTCTCTCTCCCCCCCGCACCCGGCGAGGCTCCGATCTGCCGGAGCGAAGGCGCAAGAGGCCCGGCCGCCTCCCGCCATTTTGCCGCGCCCCCCTGCGACACACACCCCCCCCCTCCCCGGGAAAGCGGGGCCGAGCCCTGCTCACCTGAGTGGGCGTGAGCACCTTGCCCAGCTCGTCTATCTCCACGGAGCCATACTTGACACGCAGCGGGTGCGCCGGCTTCTGCTCCACCTCGGTGAGGCTCAGCGGCCCGCTCCACAGCCCCAGGTCCACCGGCATGGCTGCTGCTCCCCTCCGCTCAGCGCACTACGACCGCACCGCCCAATCCCCGCCCCCCGCTCCCATTGGCGGAGGCGCGGCCACGCTTCGCTCTCATTGGCGGCGGCGCGCCGCTAGCCTTTCCCCCACTCCAGCCGTTGGGGCGCCCCCAGGCGGGGGGGCCGCGGCCGACGGGGAGCAGAAGCAGGGCGATTACCTAAAGCAGCAGCGCTGCCCCTGCTTAACGGCCTTGGCCCTGACGTTAATTAGGTTATAATTTACGTGCCAGGGGCCAGCCCCGTGGATCTCGGTGCTCTGCTCCATGCAAGCCTTAGCCCAATGTGCGATAGCTGCTGGAGAGCTGGCCTTTCCCAAGCGGTAAGGTGTCCTGGAGGGACCTGAGGATACCTGCATGCCTTACAGCCCTTTTTGCGGGGTTACGCAGAGAAGTAATCTGTGTATTACTACATACAACAAACCAGCGTGGAAGTTGCTGTCTGCAATGGTGGACAATGCAGGACCGTTGGGTCTACTTGGCATCAGTCAGCAAGAAAAACCTGTCATTGGGACAATTTCTCCTAACACATCTGCTGCAGAAATTGAACAGCACACTGGCTGTTACGTTCACCCAGGGGAATCCAAGGGAATGCCTTTAAAGAAACTGAAAGCACTAGTGCCTTTCTCTTTGTTGCCTGTTTCCTTGGGACCCATCCAGCTGTGGAGAAGCTCATCCTTTACCCTTTCCACCTGCTTCCTCCTGCCAGTCCCTCTTCGGTCTGTGGTCTGCTTCTTTCCAGCTTTGGTTTATGCTGCTGCCTGGGGTTTTTTTGTTTGGTTGGTTTTGCCCTTAGCCAAGAATCATACAGTTTGTGGCACTGTTCATAGTCATTTATCACTGTTCCTCCCGCTGCTTTTGAGGTGTCTCTAAGTGGTTGAATTATGGAAGATCCTCTGGGCGGCGGGGGGTTCGCTTACTACCTTCACTTAGTTTTGCCGTCTGGAAACACCATCCTCCTGGCGTTAAACGTTCCCGATCCTTGGACTGCACCCCAGGTCAGTGCCTGCCTGCCCGGGCAGGGAAACTGGCTTCGGGCCGCTCTGAGGGGGCTGCCCAAGATGGCGGCGGGGGGGTGCCCCCAAGATGGCGGGTGCTCAAGATGGCGGGTGTGAGGCGGCGGGGATGGCTACCCGACCCCCTTCACGGGCCCCAGCGAGCGGGCAGCGGGGCAGGACGGGCCCGCCGGCCCTCCCCTGCCCGTTCGCCGGGGCGGAGGCGAGGCAGCGCCGCCTCCCCGAGGCGGGAGGCTCTGGCGGCAGCACACGGCGATGCGGTTCCCCGGCGGGACGCCGCCAGCCCGGTTCTTCCTCGCCCTCTGCGTCTGGAGGCTGGTGCAGCGCCGGGACGCCGCAGGTAGCGGGGGCTGAGGGGAGGGGAGGGGAGCGGCCACCGTGTGTGGGCGACTGTTAGAGCAGTACCTCAGTCCGCCGTGCTCCTGAGGGGAGCTCCCCAGTGGGCCCTAACGCCAATTTATTTTTTTAAAAAAGTAATTTTTTTGTGTGTTCAAAGTAACACGATTCCCCATTGAAAACAAGCAGGGCAGACGCTGAGGGGGGCTGGTAGAAGCGGGGACTCCTGCGGACCCTCGAGCTGGCTGTAGGGTCCAGGTGCCATTTTGGCAGGAACGGGAAAGTAGGAAAAAGGCAAAAGGGGGATATCGACAGTCGTGTCATCTTCCTCGACGGCTGCCAGTACCGAGGCGGTTTTTGTCTCTTTTTTTGGTACCGTGCACTCTCCTGAGCAGTGCGGGGATGGGGCTACTGGGGCAAGTGGTCCAGCAAAACGTTGGCTGAGCATGGGCGTTGCTGTGACCCCACGTCGTTAGTCCTCTAACACCGCTCTCCTCTGGCTCCTTCAGGTCACTTGTTTGTTGCCCTCCTCTCTCAGGCAGAAATAGCCTGTCCTTGCTTTCTTCTTGAGCCTTTTAAGCTGCGTTCCTCTTCCTGATCGTGTGTCTGCACTCAAACGTTTTTAGTTGCCAAATGCGTCTCGGAGATCCTTTGACAGTAGCCCGCTAACAAGCACCCCAGAGGGTTGATATATATCAGATGTCCGGGTCTTTGCTGACAGAAGAGGGCTTTGCCGGTTCCCTACATCCCTAACACTGTCCATTCTGTTTTGCAGGAACAGAGGAAGTGGTCTTTGGGAAGGTTGGAGGAAGCATCCTCCTTTTATGCCGAAATGTCTCCAAAGAAGCAACCGAGGTGGTCTGGTTTCAAGGGGATCCGCACTCTTTCCCCCCACTCTTCTCCTCAAGGGTCACCTTCCCCCCGGACGTCCGTTTCTCCCTCGTTGACAACAGCTCTCTGCGCATCACGGAGCTGCGTGTGCAGGACGAAGGCAACTACACTTGCAAAGAAGTGCTGAACAAGACGGACCATGAGCACAGGGTCCGGCTCCTGGTAGCCAGTAAGTCTGTCCCGTGTCTGTGAATTTCCTCCCCTCAGTCTCACAGGTCCCCAGATTCATCTGGCACTGGTGGAAAAGTAATGTAAAAAACAGCAAGGTAGTCTTATCATGCAAAATCTGTGAGCAGGCTGATACTACTTAATGACACATTCACTCACGAGCACCAAAACGTGTCTAAATGGTCTGTCAAGGATCAATTGTTTGCGATGCAGAGGATGAAATGCCAGCTGTCAAGTCCTCACTATGTCTCTTCAATTCCTTCTTCACTGGTGATGATAAACTAGTTTTTGGTCAGATCTTTCATATCCTGTAGCTGTTCCAGGGTGGCCCTTTGCCTCAGAATCTGGCTGACGTGAGCCTTCATAAATCTTAGAGTGGGGGCTGCTGCCCGCTCTCTTTTTTCCCCTTGATTGAAATACGTGTTTGAAATAGATGTGCTGTGCCATTCCTTGTTGCCATCGTTTTGGTGAGAGGATGGAGGGTCTTCAGCTGACGAGTTGTCTGTGCCAAGTCTTACTGTGCAGCCTTCCATTTTTAATGGAAACACCACATTCCTTAAATTTACTGCTAGGAGCACTGTCCTGGGAGCATGCCTGTCATTACCAGCACAGGCCATTCTTTCAGCCTTTTTGTCCTGTTGTGTCTTTTGGTGCTCTCTCCCATTTCCATCCGTATTTCATTCATTCATTCTCTTAGAAATCTTCACAGCACAGGTGGAACATCGGGCTGGAGAGCACTCAAGTCGCTTGCTTTGCACGCCACTGCCGCAGGTCCTTCCTGCTTCTGCCGGGGAACCATTATCTTGCCCAGATGCCTCATCTGTTTTGTGTGGAGCAGCTGCCTCCCGATTAGCAGGGACTGCAGGTCCTATGGCTGGTACCACTCTTGGACCCTTCACCAAGTCGAATCAGATGTGATGTAGGCTCTGGCCCCTCACACCTAGGCTGTGACTTGCTGTCCTTTATGCCAGCCAAACCTATGTTTATAGGATTGAGAAGAGGGAAAGGCTGCTGCCAGTTTGCCTACTTCAGTGACACTCTGGTCTGTTGGCCCCTTCCTTTCTTGCTGGTCTTTCTGTCAACACCTACCGTGCATGAGACCTGTTTTCTGTTTGCATTCAGGGTGTTCCTTCCTCCTAGGTGTTTGGTGAAGGGTTCGTGCTGTTGTACCTGTTTTGTGCAGATTAAATCTCTGTAAGGTCACACGAGTAAAAATTCCCTTCCTGGGGCAAGGAACCTGTAGATGGGGTTTGGAGGGTCAAGGAGGGCTGGAGTGAAGGAATCGAACTCCAGGCTGCTTCAGAGAATATATATGTAGGCGCAGGGCCTAGGAGGGGGGAGCCCTAAATTTGGAGCATTGGTGTGAAACACTCGTGAGCAAAAGATATCTATGGCATGCCAAGTGTTGGTGCTGAACTCTGAACTTCATTTATTAGCACAGAAATAATGTGTCAATTAATTTCCAAAGGTTACAAAGGTGATATGGGACAGTGCCGTGCCATTAAAATAGGTGAGAGAGGTACTTCTGGTGGTGCTTTAGATCAGCAGAAGAAGCATTAGCAAAGGCCAGAAGCTGAAGCTTCTCAACCTCAGACTAGAAGCGCAGGCCCTGATTTTTCACACTTCACTGTTACTGGACCAGCTTAGCCCAGGCTGGAGTGAACCTCTCAGACATAGACTTGGCGCCGCTGTAAAAGAGCCACCCAGGATCTGTGGGCTTCATGTGGGAGTTACCAGTTGACAGTCTTCAACCCACCTCGTGGCTTGTACCAAAAAGTTCTCTTTGCTTAAAACTGCATTTAAAAAAACCACAAGCAGTAGAGTAAACATTCTAGCAACATGACAAAGGTGCAGCCCTGCCTTGAGCTGCTGTTCTGTGTTTGGTTTGGATAGGAAGCACATGGTATGAAGAAGCGTGCAATTGCACACCTCCAAGTGATTTCTTGGTATGTTTGTCTGCAGTTTGATACAAGCTGCTGTTGGCTCTTCTGTGGGCATGAGGTCCTTTTTGCTGGTGTTTTGGGAGTCTTTTTTTTGGTTGGGGGGTGTTGGAGGTTTTTAGGGTTTTGTTGTGTTAACATTTTGGAAAGAGATCTCTGTTAGCATTTGGACAGAAGAGTAGAGTTGTACTGGGAGAGCCTGGGAGTTCAGGATGTAAAGCTGATGGCTTCAGGAGGCAGGTTCCTGGAACCAGCACAAAAAGTGCAGCTCTCTGGCTGGATGTCCTGGAAGGGCTGCGTCTGCCTCTTGACGTGGGGCAGTTTCTGGTGATTCAGGCTGACAGGTTGCTTTTATTAACCACAGCCAGGTTTTGGGATTGGTTGTGAGACCTTCCCAGAGCTGGAACAGAGGAAGTGTTATAGAGAACTTTCTTGCCAGAGCTGGATGGTTTCAAAGATCATACGAGATGTGTGCGTATAATTCCTGGAAAGCCAAGCCCCAAGAAGGTATGTTCTTGTCGCTCACCTGGGGTTTTGCCGTGATTTTTAATTTTTTTTAACTCATGTCATTTGAAAGTCACTTGAATAAATGCTCTGCAAAATAAACATCAGGCTATCCCTCTGACAGCTCTTGTGTGGGGCTTGCTTTGGCAGCATCTGATCTCTTGGTGGGGTCTTGTTCAGTTTTGCATTAGGCAAGCCAGCCACAAGGGTACAGTGTGTTAATTCTGCCTGGATCGGAGTCCAGAATCCCTATGGCTGTTAAACGAACACGTGTGTCTATCTGTGCACAGGTGTGTGTGTGAAGCCAGCTGATGGGAGAGAGGCAGGAACTCATACTGCATGAAACGTGAGACCTGCTCTGCCCAAAGGGATTGCTCTTGGGTTTCTATTGACTTCTGACCCATTCCTGCTATCGTGTAGTTGTTTCTGTATTTAAGTAACAAACATAGTTGTGGCGGTTACCAAGTGATCAGCCCTGGCATGAGGCCAGTGGTGACTTACCCTACCTATGTTCTTTGCTGGAGTTTGTCCCTGCTGCTGAGGTGTGGTGCGGACACAGACTGTGGTGCGTGGTTGAGTGATACTGTCTGGCCCCACGGAGCACGATTGGTTTGGCTTCAGTGGCATGTGTCTGTGGCCCTGACGCTGCGACCTGGAGTCACCAGGATTCCCTGTGGAGAGAGAATCTTGTATGCTGGGAACAGCCTCCTCCTCCAACAATGTGCTGGGCTTGCTGGGGAAGTGCTCCAGCTTTGAGCTGGTGGCTCTGAGAAGCTGGTTACTTGTCCCTTGGCAAGAGCCCTCATGCTTTCCATGTTCCCTTGGGAAATCCGAGCGCTTGTATCAGCGACATGGAGAGGCAGAGCCTTGTTCTTACGTAGTGTGAATCAGTGTCACCCCCTTGTATCTGAGGCATGAGGACCTGTGCTGTGATGAATTGCCAAGGGCAGCACGGAGATTTTGTTCTCCTGCTGTGTTTTTAGGTGCTTACCTTCTCTCCATTGGATAAAGCTGGGGCAATAATTTTTTTCCTCCCTGTGCATTAGTCTCTCAAGGCTTGGCTGTGGTTGCTGTTACAGCTTTTGGTCCGTGTTGACTGTCATTCAGACTTGTGCTCCCCTGAGGCTGTGGGACACAGGTCAGGGAGCAAGATAGGCAGGGGAAGCAGGAAGACTTTCAAGGGGAATGATGGCAAAAACAAGCACTTCTGGGGGTTCCAGCCCTGAGGTGCTGAGAGCTGTGACTTGGAAATGTTTCTAACTATGCGCTGTTCTTGCTGATAGATCCACCGCATTCAACCCCAAAGTGCTGGGCTGAGACTTCCTCATCGGGGCTGATGCTGCAGCTGTTTTGCAGCTGGCCTGGGGGGTACCCCCACCCCACCCTGCACTGGAGAGAAGAGGGGCATGATCTGGAGAACTCAACCTGGGTCATCAGCTCCACGAGCTCCTCGGACACCCACGTGGAAACGCTGAACAGCTCCCACCTCTCCCACCGCAAAGTGTTCAAGTGTGTCGGGAGCCATGTCGTCAAGCAGGAGCAGCCTGCATGCACCGTGGAGATAAGTGAGTTGACTTGCCTACCTTATTAACTATTAATGAGCCTGCTAATGGTGGGGCAGACAGGCACCCCCATCATTCTCTGCCCTCCAAAGCACTAAGGCAGTGATCAGGCAAGCCAGGCTTGCGGGGGGAGCACTTGCCGCAGGGGGCAATGCTAATGAGGCAGCCTGGCAGGGCTTGGCTTGTGCAAAGGTGACTGCACAAGGCACAGAAGTCCTGCAGCTGAGATCCATCATGGCACAGTCACAGGTGAGTTAATTGTGTTTTGGGTACATCTTCAGGGGCTGACAAATCTTCCTGCATCAAGCTTTTCACCTGTGCAAGCACTCATGCCTGTGTGAAAGTGAGAGGTGGTTTTAGTGCCTTGCTCATCTTGAGATTAAATTTGGCCGGGCTGGGTTTATAGCAGAAGGGTTGTGCATGCCCCCAGGCCCCCTTCAAGCAACTAAGGGGTCTGACTAAAGTGGCTGGCTTTTGAAAACCTGAGCTGTATTTATTCTCCAAGGGTTGTGAGCTCTGCTGCTCCCAAGGAAAATTCCTGGGCTGCCTTTCTCCTCTCTGCCATCTTCCCACTGGCAACCCTCTGACTGTTCCTCCCTGGGGATATAAAGACAGGTGTCAAAAAAGGGACTGAGCAACGTGAAAGTTGCTCAGATTGCTCCTTGGAAGGCTGCTGAAGTCTTGTGAGTGAGCTGAATGCCAAACCCATAGCGCTCAAGTCCCAGACTCCTGTCTGACTTCCTTCTGTTAATGATTATTAATCAGTCAGATGGCTGATGGCTTGTTATGTTAAACTCCTCTATTCCCTCCTTGACTCTTTTCTTTTTCTTTTTTTTTTCCCCTTGGGCTGTTCAGAAATCCCTTCACTGGAGTCGGAGCCCCCAAAGACCTGCTTTGTGGGTGACAACGTGACCCTGACATGCCGTGTGACTGAGAGCACCCCGGCAGCGAGGCTCACCTGGCTGCGCGGCATCACCCAGCCAGAGGTGGAGATCCAACCCGGAGGGAGGTACCTCATTGCCCAGGAGGGCAACGTGTCCCGGCTCACCATCCGGAACTGCTCCCAGGGCACTGACGGGGGTTGTTACGTCTGCAAGGCACAGAACCCTGTGGGACTGAGGGAGTTGTTCGTCTGCCTGACAGTGAAGCGTGAGTGGGGCTGCCTGGGGTTGCTGCAGCAGGGATTGAGGAGGAGTCAGGGACACAGCTCAGTGGGGTCATTGGTGAGCTCCCAAGGGGCTCCATTCGCCACTAAGAGCCCTCTTAGCCTGTTGACACTTTCCATACTCTTGCGGCAAGTGTAGATACAGGACTGGCTCCCTCCATCCCAGGGTGAAAAGGCCTGATTCCCCTCTCCTCAGTGTAATGGGCCTGAGAGAGGAGCATCCTTGGTCCCTCCTGGGGGTTGTGAGTGCAGAGGTACACCTCCGAGGGCCAAGCTGCTCAAGGTGCAATGGGCAGGGCCTGATTTCCTTTCACTTAAATGCACATGGGCACAAAAACAGGGGCCTTACTGTGGTGGTTTCTATATCAATGAAGTAGGAATGCTGAAACTCTCGCCCCTTGTGCTGGTGGGACTGTTGCAGTGATGGGAAATAGGAGCTGAGACAGCACCAGGCACTGAGATTTCCTCATCCATCCATGTCTTGTTGACAAGCTGGCCTCCTGTGTCTCCTCTCCACAGAGCCGGTGAACATCGTCGGGGTCGTGGGTGCAGTGGTGGTCCTGTCCCTGCTGGCTATTCTCACCGTCACCGGGATCGTCTTGTACTACAATCCCCTCTTGTGCCTGAGAGGTAGGAGCTCTCCTGTGCACAAGACAGGGAGGAGGTTACTCCTTCCTGGGGTGGCCTGGTTTTATCCCTAACCAGCTAGACCCTTCTGGTGTGCTGTGACAATCACCCCAGCCCTTGGGCCTCATCCTGCTCCTGGTCAAAACTCTGGAGGCAGATGGGTTGGAAACGCAAGGCCCTTCCCCAACTGAGTGCTTCAGGCACCTTCCCCTTGTCTTCTCCGGGGAGCTGTGCTGTGCTGGGCCTTCTCCCTTTTCCTTGTGACCTCTCTGGTGTTCTCGTTGTATACGTGGGCAGGTCAGCTTCGCATCCATGCCTCTACGTGTGGCTGCCAGAGACCATCCTACCGCAGGCAGGATTGGCAGGGGTGGTACAGTAAAACCAGCAGCGCACTGCCCAAGGGACTGCTCTGGGGCTGGTTTCTAACGCTGTCTTTTCCCTTCCCTTCTCTCCCGTTCAGGTGCTGCATTCAGGTGGGTGTTGATTTTCCTCAGCCCAGTCCTGTGTGGCCTTGCTAGTCCGCCTCCTGACAGAAGTGATCTCACTGTAGGGTAGGGAACCCACCTCTGAGGCAGGAGCCATCCCCAGAGCAAAGCTGTTCTTACGTGGAGCTGTGCTTCCCACGGGAAGGGAATGGTGGGGCTGGGTGAGACTCGGCGTGGGAGCAGGAGGATGGGGGGAGAGGAGAGCGCTTGGCATCAGAGCAGGAGTGGTGTCGCTTTGGGATGCGCAGGGGTGGTGCTGGCAAGGCGCCCGTTAGCGTGGGGGGAGGTTGTGTGGGAGAGCTGCTCCTTGGTGCAGGTGAGCCTGAAGACTTAGAGTAAATGGAAACGGTGATCTTCTGCCGCTCTGTGTGGGTGTTTGCCCATGTCCTTCCTCTCTCAGGGGGGATGTCTGATAACTGCACGTGAACAAGTGGCTTCTTGGGGTTCAGGTGCACCAGATTTCTTCTCTGCTTCCTGCTCGCACCCCTCCTGGCCCCGCTCCCTTCCCTTGCCCCTCTTGGTTCTGTTCCCACAGCTGTGGTGCTGCAGCGTGGGAAGGCTCTTTTCTGAATGCCTTCGTATCCCCATGTGTACAGGAGGGGAGAATAACTCCACTTGGGAGGGGCTCGTGCCGTTTAGTACATTAGAATATTAGTGGTTGAGGACTTTGGAAGACGAATAGGAAGTAGTGCAGAATGCCAGTGGTGGTGTTGCTGCCAGCAGGGTCTGAAACCAGCTGTTCTTTGAACATAGTGCAGGATTGGGAGAATCCATCAGAATTGGCCATTTTGGCGTAGAGGGTTGTCAAAGCCAGGGGAGGCACAGGCTGGAGGGAGGGGTCAGGACAGGCCATCCTTAGCCTTTCAGCCCACCTCTGCTTGCTCTGCTGTTCACAGGAATCAGGACTCGGGTGATATCTTAGTGCTGGTGGACTCAGAAGATGACGAGGAGGGGAAGGGGGAAGAAGAGACCATAAGCAGTTCCACCAAGCACGAGGCGATGGCGCTGGTCAATGGGAACAGTGTCCAGACTGCTTACCTCAACTGCCTTACGGAAGGTGAGCCCTGGTGCCTGCCTGACGGACCAGTTTTGGGGCTGGAGCCGCCTGCTCTCGTGCTAAGCTGTGGGTCTTCCAGGAGAAGCTGCCGGGGAAGGAGGAATTCCTGTTGTCTGGCTTGTTGGCTCTTGCTGAGATGATGCTGCTCTTGCCCCATGTAGGTGACGATGGCGAGCAGCACGGCGGGGGCTCTCCACAGGAAACAAGGGAAGAAGAGACACGAGGCTCATAGTTTCCATCCCTTCTCGTGGAAACGGCCAGAACTCCAGCTGGATGCCCAGCGTCAAGCACATCCTCATTGCCACGTGGCTGAGAGCAGGCTGTTAGTGTCCTGCAGCAGGCTGGTTCAGTCGGAGCGTCCCCGCTTCCCTCTCCACTCACCCCTTCCCCAGCTTTCATTCTGTCCCTCCCCAGCCTCGTTTCTCCATTTCTTTTCCCCCCTCTCTTCATGTTCCTCTCTGTCTCAGGTGTCCTTTTTAACAAGGTGGCACCCAGCACAGGCAGAGCTCGGGAAGTGGGTCCCAGTAGCCTGCTCCTCTTGATGCCTGTGACGGACTCCAGTACTGGTACAGGATTCTGGCTCAGTCGCCGTGAGCAGTGCTGGGGTTGCAGGGAGTGTGATGGAGAAAGTCGCTGTGGGGCCGTGTTGGTCCCAGTATAACAGAAGAAACAACTGGTGCATGGGCAGGACATGGGTGGGTGATGCTGACTCTAGGGAGGCTTAATTGTTTTGGATTTTTTTTTTTTTTTGTTATAAAAATTTTTCCCCAAGTCCTTCTGAAGTGTTGCTCCATATCTAAGTTGGGAGTTAACCTGTACCTTGTGGTGTGGTTTTGAGGGGGATCCCTGGCCGTGATGGAAAGCATGGAGGGAATTTACACAGGGAGGGGACGAGGGGAGCAGGATCCGCAGGGAGGGAATCACGGCAGCCGTGCAGGGGAACCGTAGGGTGGGTAACAGAGGGGCCAGAGCGTGCAGGAGGGGATGGAGGGACGGGTCAAGTCTGAGCGCCCTGCGAGGGTAAAGGGAGGGATTGAAAAGGCACACGGAGAGGAGCTGTGTGTTCAGAGGAGAGCAGGGAAGGATCAGAGGGTGAGGGAGGAGATCGGCACGTATGGATGGGAATGGCCAAACAGAGCAGGATGGGATCAGGGTGGAACAGAGGTTGGAGGGGGGTGGAGGGCTCTGAGCGTGCTGGAGGGGAACAGGAATAAACTGTGTAAAGTGGGGAGTGAACGAGTGCATAGAGGGGGATGGAGAAGTGAGTGCACAAGGGATCTGAGTGCATGGAGGGTAATGAGGGGAGGTGAGCACACATGCGGGGGGAGCGAAGGGGACCTGGGGGCATGTGGAGGGGAAAGGAGGCACTCCTGGGGCACGCAGGGAGGAGCAGCTTCTGCACCGTGGGTGAAGCCGTGGGGTCTGAGCCCTCCCTGGGACGTGGGTGAGAACAGCGTGAGATGGAGGAGAGCTGAGGGAGTGCAGGGCGGGGGGGA
>NW_010972449.1:1531742-1533073 GCF_000737465.1 Haliaeetus leucocephalus | reverse complement strand
ACCAGAGCACCTGGGGGGGGGGCAGGGGTTGGGGTCTGGTTGTGCGCGGTGGTCTCCGAAGGGATGTGGAGCCTGAACAGAGGTTTCTGAGGGGCTGGAGCGGGGTCTGAGGGCTTGGGGGGGACCGGAGCGCGGGCGGGAGGCTGGAGTGTGGTTAGAGGGCTGCGAGTGGGACCGACCTGCGAGCTGGCCCCCGGGGAGCCTCAGCGCAGTCCCCGTGCCCAGCACCCCGCCATCGCGGGCGATGCTCGGAGCCATGCCGGGAAAATCCCAGGGAGCTGCGGGAACCTCCGGCTGCCCCTGGCAACAGTGTTGTGCTGCCGCCATCTCGGCCGCCCCACATCCCGGCCTCTCGGCAAGCAGGAGGCACCGGCAAGATGGCCTTCGACCTGGAGGAGTATTTGCAGACGGTTTTCCGGGACAAGCTCCGTCTGCTGTGAGTGAGATCCCCCACCCCGTCCTCCCCGTGGGACCGGCAGCTGCCTGCCTGGCTCCCACGGTGGGTGCTGCTGGCCGGAGGCGAGCAAAGGCTCGGCAACGGGGCCAGCGCGTCCTCCGTCCCCGGTGGTCTGTCGGTTTTATGTTCCCGTCGCTGGGTCCCCAGGGTGGGTGTCACTGGGTGGGTGCTGAGGTTGTGCCGTGGCTTCTCCTTCCCTGGGATGCTACAGTGGCGCTGGGGGGGCTCCGAGCGGAGGGAGGCTGAAGAGGAAGGGTGGGTGAGGGGAGAGTGGGCCAAGCCCCCCCCGTGCTGAGCCCCAGCAGGCAGCGGCGGTCCCTGGGGGACCCTGGCCATGCCACAGTGACGGGTGCCCCCACCCGGGGTCTCCCCCCCCTCCAACCCCAGCCACGATGAGCTCCACGCAACCTGCGGCAGGACGGTGCCGACGCGGGATGGTGCCACGCTGCTGCCTTCCACGCGCTTGCTGCTGAAACGGCGGGAGGTGGCGGAGGTGGAGCGGGAGCTGCAGAGCCAGCGGGAGGTAAGGGGGGCCCCCCCAGCCCCTCCGTGTGCCCCCTCCTCAGGGGCTTGCAGCGTGCCATGGGAGACGAGGAGCTGGTGGGCACGTCCCCAGCCGTTCAAGGACCAGCACCCGTCCCCAGCTGGGGTGCTCCGGCATGGGACAACGCTCCCAGCACCCCGCGGTCCTGCAGGAATTTCGGCAGAGGATGGAGTGCCTGGCGCAGCGCCGGCAGCAGCTGAGCCGGAGGGAAGAGGAGCTCCGGGATGTTGTCCTCAAATTCGACGCCTTCATCAAGGTGCCAAGGCGGGGACCCGGGACCGGACCGGCTGTCGGGGCCCCTCTGACTCCGTCCCCACGCCGCAGGCTTCA
>NW_010972449.1:1531487-1531695 GCF_000737465.1 Haliaeetus leucocephalus | reverse complement strand
GCGGGCGGCGGGGCAGGGTGCCGAGGTCGCCCGCCTGCGCCGGGAGCTTGAGGGGCTGCTGCGGCGCAGGGAGCGCCTGGCCCGATGCCTGCGGAGCCTCCGCGGCTTCGGTGACTACCTGCGGAGCGTGCTGGCCGGGATGGGACAGGTGAGCACGGGGGGGTCCCCATCCTGTGGTGCCACCTCCATGTCCCCAAGTCCCCTTTTT
>NW_010972449.1:1524391-1531477 GCF_000737465.1 Haliaeetus leucocephalus | reverse complement strand
GGGGGGGTGGGTGGACAGCCCCATCCGGGGCAGCAGCTTCTCAACCCCCTCCTGCTGCCCAGTTTCAGGACATCCCGGCCATGCTGGCCCATTTTGGGGCGCTGGCGGGGGCACGGGCAGCCCTGGCGCAACAGGCAGAAGCCAGGCAGGAGCAGCTGGCCCAGGGCTGGGCACGGCTCCGGCGTTACCGCGAGGAGGCCGGCAGCAAGCTCTTGTGCACCAAGGACGACCTGACCCGGCTCCGTGCACGCCTGGAGGCCACCCGCCATGATGTGCTTCAAGGGGTAAAGCGGGGGACAGATGTGGGGGTCCCCCTTCAGGGAGAGGGGCAGCAGTGTGGACCCCAAGCGTGCTGCAGAGGGGAGATGCCCAACATGGTGGTGGTGGGAAGCTGGGCTGGGGGTCCCCATGTGCCTGGAAAAAGCATCATCAGGAACTCTGCATGGGGGGGATACACAGCCAGGACTCCTAGGTCCCCCTCTCCCAGCCGGGGGGGGTGCAAGGGACATGGGGCAGCGGCTGGGGTGGGGGGGCCCAGGGCTCTCTGTCGCTCTGTCCCCCAGGAGTCCCACTGGGCCCACGTCCAGAGCACAGCCACCCAGAAGACCCTGCTGCTGGGGCAGATCAAGCTGGCAGTGCTGAACCTCTTCCAGCTCGCCACCGCACGGCTCGAGGTCCCCACGGACGTGGCCCTGGAGGACACCGAGGCCCAGCTGGACACGGTCAGTGCAGCCCTTTCCCCTGAGCAGAGGGGCTGGGAGGGACACGGGGACATTCATTCACGTCCCCAGACGGCCGTGGCACGGAGGTCCCTGTCTCCGCAGGTGCTGCTCTGCATGCAGGACCTGGCTGCCATCTCTGCTGAGCTGCGCCCCAGGCAGCCGGGGACGTGTCCCCCACGCTTGCCCGTTGCCACCAGCATAAACCGTCTGCGCCATGGGGGTGCCAAGGTGCCTCCGAGCCAGGAATAGCCCCTGGGGACAATCCCCCCAGCTCCCAGGGCTGGGGAGAGGCTGCCAGGGCCAGTGTGGAGATACAGGACCCCCGGCACCTCCCTGGGGATGGAGGTCGCTCCCCAATAAGTCTGGAAACCCCCATAACGAGAGGCGACACGCACGGCAGCGGCACGGGCTCACTGGGATGGCGCCGTGTTGGGGCAGAGCCTGCAAGGGGCACCCTAGGCAGCAGGAATCGGCTGCCGCTCACGTTCAGGCTGTTGGGTATCATTGCAGGTGTCTCCCGCCAAAATACAACCCAGCTGTGGACCCACAGCACCTGGCTGTCTTTGGACTGCGCCCGGGGGTGGCCCAAGGTGGGGGGAATTATCCCAAGCACGATCCTCTTGGCAAGGACAAAGAGGAGTCAGGATGCAAAACCAGCCACGTATTTAATGTCTCCTTCCCCGGCACCCAGCCCAGGCACGGGGGAAGCTGCTGGGGCACGGCCCCCTCTCTTACACCCTTTTCCGCAGCTTGCCCTTCTTGGCGGCCCCCACCCGTCGCCCGAAGGCCATCTGCCGCAGCTCCTGCACCCGCTGCCGGTTCCTGGCCTTCAGGCGTTTCAGCCCCCCGCTCTGCAGGAAGCGCTGCTTGGCCGCCTTCTTGCGCTGCTTCAGGATCTGCTGCTTGTTCTTCAGCTCCGAGCGTACCCTGCCCCGGGCGGGGGGCTGCGCAGGTCCTGCGGAGGGGGGGAACACAGCCAAGCTCGGCTCAGAGGCCAGAGCGAGGTGGCAGGGGGACGATGTGGGGGCTCCGCCGCTTGCTCCAGGTACTCACCGTGCCCGCGCCTGTGCTTCCCTCTGAACTGCTCCCTGCCTCCGTCTTCCCCGTCCTCGTCCCGCTCGTCTACCTTGTACTTCTGCTTCCACTTTTCATAGCTGGGCCAGGGTGGGTTAAGGGAACGTGCCGAGACTCCCCATTGCCCGACTCCCCGTTGCTCGACCCACCGGACTGTCTGGCCAGCCTCCCTCCTCAGGCCGCTGCCCTGGCACGGGATGGATCCCCAGAGGCAGGGCACAATGCCGTACAGCTGCCAGCGGGTCCAGCCCCGCTCTCCACCAGTGCCCACAGGCAGGATACAGGTTGTTCTTGTAGGAGCTGCTGATGTAGCGCCCACTCTCCGTCCGCACCTTCTTCTTGTCCTCCTGGCCCGTCTGCCCCACGAACCGCTTCTTCTTGCGGTCCCTGTGAGAGAGCGGAGAGTAGTGGGACGGGGTGGTGGGACCCCCAGCCCCCATTCCCACCCCCTCCCACCCATGGCCAGACCCCTCTCACCACTTCAGCAGTTGCTTGCTCTTGTTGAGGTTGTGGTTTTCATCCCCCATGAGATCCAGGACGGCTCCAGCTGCCTGCTGCTCGAAGGGGCTGCCCTCGCCGCCCACGCTTAGCCTGCAAAGGGTGGGCGATGAGAACGTTCCCCCCGCTGAGGCAGGCCATGGCAGGACTGCAGCGGGAGCCCTCCTGGACTCACCCCCTCTCGCTCTCAAAGTCCTTGGGCCGGTATGGGATGTAGAAGTCTTCATCCCGCTGCACCGGCTGCTGCGGCTTTTTCCTGGAACCATCTTCTCCCCCTCGGCCCCGTTTTCGCTTCTGGCCCACCACAGTAGAGAACACGTCCTGGAAGGGGATAGTGGATGGGTTGGAGGAGCCATGCCCCCCTACCAGTCCCTACACTGGCCCCCCGAGCCCTGGCACAGCCCCAGAGCCCTGCTGCTGCCAGCACCCAGCTGAGGCCACCTTGCAGCAGCTCCGGTGGCCACGGCAAACTCCTCATCCCTGCCGTGTTACCTGGAGGTTTTCCTCCTCTCCTTCTTCTCCTTCTCCCTCCTCGGGCCCAGGGGGGGCCGGGCACAACCCCTGCCCTTTGAGAGCCGCTGCCCGCTTCTCCTGCTGCCCGCGCTGGTACTTCTCGATGAGAGCGTGGTCGTGGCGCCGCTTCGACCGCATCACGGTGCTGGCCGGTGTCCGCGACGTGGCGTTGATCTCAAAGATGGTCTGCTCCCAGAGTGGGAGTGCAAGTCCCAGTGAGCTGCAAGGCTGGCCCCATGGAGCTTCTCTCCCACCCCAACGCAGGCGCCTCGTGCTCAAGGCTGGGTCTCAACTCACCGCCTTGGACTTGTAGGTTTTAATGCTGTCCACAAACTTCAGCCTCTCCAGCTCAGTGTCTTCGAAGTGAGCACCTGGGGAACGTGGGCACAGAGAGGGGCACAGATCAGCTCCTTGGCGAGGGGGACGGGGTCCCCTCCCTCAGCGTCCCCGAGCCACTCACTGAAGAGCGGGTGGATGCCCAGCTGGGACACGTCCAGGTCCTTCGCCCTCTTGATAGACTCAGGCGAGGGGCCAGGCCGCGACCGCAGGTACTGCTTGTGGGCGTTGTCAGCGACACGGCGCAGGCTCCGCAGCTCCAGCGAGCCCTCGTGGTCTGTCAGCAGCAGGCACTCCTCATCGTCCACCAGGCTCTGGGGGACACGGCCCAGGACCCCGCCGGCATCTGCAGCCCAGGGGACACCGCGTCACCTCGCTGGCACCCACCCTGGGATTATTGCAGCAGGCATGGCAGCAATCCAGGATTTAATGGAGCAGAGCTAACAGCCACAGGGAGCTCGGTGGTGTTAAATCAGCATCACCGACACACGGGGTGTGTCGGAGCCCCCAGCACCCCATTTTCCCCAGCTGCACCCCAGCAACGAGAGCGTATCACCCCTCTGCACGAATGCCAACCACAAGACCATGAACTCCAGCGCTGGCCAAGGATAAAACCACAGCAGCCACACGGCCAGCATCCCAGCCTGGACACGCAGCCACCCCGATGCCTGCAACCGGGTCTGGCTCACCAGCGGGCAGCTCCTGGGCACCGGCAAGGACAAGCGGGCGCCCCAGGAAGAGATGGAGGTCAAAGACGTAGGGCATCTCATCGGGAGCCACCAGCGAGTAGGCAGTGCCGCTCCGGCCAGCTCGGGCCACGCGACCTGGCAAGGGGAGGAGGAGAGTGGGAAACCAGACCCAGTGCCAACCCAGCCTGCCCCCACTCGGGCAGGGACCCACTGGTGCCCCTGGGAGCCCACGCATGTGACATTTACCCGGTGGGCATAGCTGGCAAGGGGCTGTGGGTCATTGTGGAAGGGGGCAAAGGGGAGCCCACCAGGGTGTCATCCTAAAGGGAAGACACCAGCTCTGCCTGCGGAAGCCCCTACAGTTCAGCTGGGAGATCAGGGACGTTCCTGACACTGTTTTGTCCCCAGCCTGTCTCCTGATGTCACAACACGCCAACCTCCTGCCCCAAAAATATCACCACCAAGTCAAGGGCAGCAGCGCCAGCCCAGCAGGACACAGAGACAGGAAAACCAGGGGACAAGGGACAGCCCACTCACACCCTCCCTGTCACCCTGAGGGACCCTCAGGTCGCCAGGATCCCTGCGCGGGGCACTGGCACCCACCGACACGATGCAGGAACAGCTTGGCCTTGGCAGGGAAGCTGAAGTTGATGACATTGTCCAGCATGGGGATGTCAAGGCCACGGGCGGCCACGTCGGTGACCAGCAGCACTGGGCACTTGCCCTGGGCGAACTTAGCGATGTTGATCTTGCGGGCGGTCTGGTCCAGCGAGCTGTAGATGTGTGTGCAACGGATGCCCTGGGCCGTCAGCAGCTGGGGAGGGAGGAAGAGAGATCAGATCCCACCTGGGCATGCACCAGCCGAGAGACAGGGCTGCCTAGTTCCCTGAGACTCCTGGATGCCCGCCCGGACCCCCAAATCCTGCTGTGCTCCCCCCTCTCTCCAAGGGGTAGGTGGATGCAGCACCTCCACGATGACGTGTGCTGGGATTTCTCCTTCGACCCAGCGAAACAGAGGCAGGAATTCCACCAGGGACGTGATCACAGATGCAGACCCCACGTGGGTCTGGAGAAGGGTCCGAGGCACCCGCCGGCAGCCTGCCCTTTAACAGGGGAACATGCCGGGCAACCCCAAATGCCACTTGCCTCCTTGAGATACTCTGTGTGGTGCTTGGTGGCCACAAAGATGACCGTCTGGTCCTGGGGCTTCACCACGTTCCGGAGCAGGTGGAGCAGCACGGCCGGTTTGTCATCCCCGCGCACGTGGAAGAAAGCCAGCTGCAAAAGGAGGGCAGAGCTCAGCCCCTCTGCATCCCCACACCAGATGCCACCGCCCCTCCTGTCCCCTCCTCACAAGCCTGGAGCCACCACAGGGTGGCTTGCAGGGGTTGGGGGGCACAAAGCCCATCTCAAGCCCGCCCCGCCACCGGCCCCTCTCACCTTGAGCTGCTCGCTGAGCTTGGACTCCACATCCAGACGGATCAGCATCGGCTCGGTGAGACCTGTGGGACATGGTGACACGCAGGATGTGGGTCGCACATGGGATGAGCCACTGGGACCAGTCCCACCTCTCGGCTTGGGGACACCCGCTTGGCCCAGCCTGGTTTTACCAGTCCTGGGCTCAGCCCTGCTGCGGGACCGTGCCGTGTCCCCGTCCCCGGGTTCCCCCCAGGTCCAGCCCCCGCCCCCGCCAACCACCATCTGCCCCACGCTCCTCACCGGCCCGGGCAAACTCGACGAGCAGCTTGGGCAGCGTGGCGGAGAAGAGGACGGTCTGGTGGCAGTCCGGGAGCCGGGCGATGATCTCCTGGAGCTGCTCGGCGAAGCCCATCTCGAAAAGCCTGCGGGAGAAGGGACACGGGACATGGCAGCGCCTGTTCGGTCCCTCCGGGCCCAGCCCTGCCACCCCCTCGGGGCACCTCGCTCCCCACTGTTGCTCACCCCACATGTGGGGACGCTGCCAGCCCCGGGGACCGCCCCCCCCGCACCCCGCTGACCTGTCGGCCTCGTCGAACACCACGTACTCCACGGTGTGCAGCTTCAGTTTCATCTCCACCGCCACGTGCACCAGGCGCCCGGGGGTGGCGATGATTCTGCAGGGACAGAGCTGCTGATGGGACCAGGCTGGTGGTGGTGGGGGGAACACGGCACCCCCACATTATCCCAGGTGCAGGTCCCAAATCTGACCCTAAGAAGACCCGATAGAGACCCCCTTGTCCCCCACGGGGAGCACGGGAAGATGCTCCAAGGGAACACCAGGACACGTCCATCGGGCGCAGTGGCTGAAAACGCCAGCGCCGTCCCCGGATGGTGGGTGGCTCTCGGGGGCCATCTCCCCGCCC
The DNA here is from genome assembly GCF_000737465.1 of Haliaeetus leucocephalus. Lineage (NCBI taxonomy): Eukaryota > Metazoa > Chordata > Aves > Accipitriformes > Accipitridae > Haliaeetus > Haliaeetus leucocephalus. The sequence goes on along the minus strand of NW_010972449.1, from coordinate 1,525,303 downwards.
CAGGTCCCCTCCCCGCACCCCCACTCACATGTCGGGGTTCTCGTGCAGGGCGGCGAACTGGTCCTCCATCCTGTGAGAGGGGAGAGAGGCTGGGGCGGCACGGGGCACCTCAGCCCCTCGTCAGGTTTTGGGGAGGCTTTGGGGAAACGGGGACCGGCGGGGACGTGGGGACGACTTACTTGTCTCCTCCCAGGATCAGGGCGGTCTTCAGGCCTGTGAACTTGCCCAACTGCGGGGTGAGAAAGAAACACGTCGAGGGGGGGCGTTAAAACCAAACCCACTCGCCCCCGTCGTCCCCACTCGCCCCCCTGTTGTCGTCCCCCGTACCTCCTTGGTGAACTTGAGGGTCTGCAGGGCCAGCTCGCGGGTGGGCGAGAGGATGAGGGCGCGCGCCCCGGCCTGGCTGGGGGCCTTCAGCCTCTCGAACATGGGGATGAGGAAGCAGGCCGTCTTCCCGCTGCCCGTCCGCGCCATCGCCACCACGTCCCGGCCGCGCAGGATGGCGGGGATGCTCTGCGAGACATCGCGTCACCGTCGCCGTCACCGTCCCACCGCCACCGACCCGGGACGGGGGTCCCGCCGCCGTCATCCCCCTCCTCCCCTCCCCGGGCTCACCTTCCTCTGGATGGGGGTGGGCACCTTGTAGCCCTTCTTCATGACGCCCTTGAAGACGGGGTAGCTGAGGCCTGCGGGGACAGGGACGGGTGAGGGGACGCGGGCAGGAGGGGGCGGTCCCCATCCCGGGGACGGCCGTGTCGTCCCCCGTGTCCCCCCCCCGGACACGCACCCATGGACTGGAAGCCCCCGGATTTCTTCTTCTTCTGGTTCTGGGCCCGCACCATGGCCCGCGTGTCCGGCTCGGCGTCGGCGCCATCGTCCTCCTCGGCGGCGGGGAAGGCGGGCAGCGGGGGC
>NW_010972449.1:1522687-1523021 GCF_000737465.1 Haliaeetus leucocephalus | reverse complement strand
GATCCCCAGCGCGCACCGCGCCCGGGCCGGCCCCGGCCCGAGCGTCCCGGGGAGCGAGCGAGCAGCGAGCCCCGGGGTGGGGGGGGGCCTCTTACCAGCTGGGGGAAGATGGGCAGCTCGGCGGCGTAGGGCAGGAAGGCTCCGTAGCCCTGGGCGGCGGCGGCGGCGGCGTAGGGCGCGCCGTACATGGAGGAGAGCACGTTGGAGAGGGTCCCGGACGGGGCCAGCTCGGCGCCGCCGCGGGAGCCGGCGCTCCCCGGGCGCTCCGCCGGGTAGATCGGCCTGATGTACTGGTAGCCCAGCTGGGGGAAAGACATGGTGGGGGAGCGGGGGC
>NW_010972449.1:1516021-1522677 GCF_000737465.1 Haliaeetus leucocephalus | reverse complement strand
GGCTCCCGCTGCCGGTCCCCGGCCGAGGAGTAAGTGCAGGTGAGCGGTCCCGCCAGCCTTCCTCGGCTCGCTGTCCGGGTTTTTCGGGGCTCGCTAAGCGTCGGTGGCCCCGGGGCTCCTTAGGGTGCCGGTCCCTGCGAGCAGCAGCCCGGGGAGGGCGGGCCGGTAGCTCCCCTCGGTTCCCCCAGCCCGGGCGGCCTTCGGGAGGGTCTGGGGGGAATCTCAACCTCCCTGTCCTCCCGTGAGCTTCCCACGCCGCAGCCGGGGCTCCGTGCTGCCCTTGCCCGCTTTAATAAACACGCGGCTTTCTCTCCTTGCCGCCCCGCGAAGGTTGAGGAGTCACACTCCATCCTTCTGCGACGAGACCCTCTTTGGTACCAAGCCTGAGGGTCCGGCCTGGGCAGCTCCTTGGATGAGGAAGGAAGACGTGGCCAAGCTCCATCCGCTGCTCTGGAGCCCACCGCCTGCCCCCCAAAACCAGCCCAGCCTTTGCCCCCACTCCAGGGAGATGCCCTTGAGAGCCGTCCACCCGCCAACCTCGGCGTCTCTGGCAACAGAAGGCTTCGAGGCTGGCCGTGAGGGCAAGTCCTGCGTCTGGAAGCATCCTGAGAGCGGTTCGTGCTCCGAAGGCGGGGGTGCTCCCTGCAGAGGACGTTCTCAGTCTCTCAGCCGGCTGAACGCCCCCTCAGACGGGCTCCGCCTGGCTTCAGACAACCTGAAGACAGAAAGGTGTAAAAACCAGAGCCCTGCGACAGCCCCTGCGACCCCCCGAGGCCCTCTGATGAGGGGTCGGTCGAAAAGCATGTCCGGACCTCCTTTGGCCAGGAACTCCACGGCAGCGGGTGGCTGCAAACCCAGGCCTCCCTGGAAGTGAAACCAAATGTCCCTCTGGACATAAATACAGCCTTAGCCTACCCGAGACCACCCGGTGACCGAGTCTGTGAGGACCCTGGGTCTTTCTGTGGCTGGAAACGAAAGATGGGGCTGCTCCACGCTGGAGGACAAGCCAGGAGCCAAGGGTGACTGCAGCGTTGACGGGGCAGAGACCTCTCTGAGCAGGGCACAATCCTGCAGCACCAGAGTGGGACAGCCTTGGTGGTAACAGCAGCTTCCCTTGACTGTCCGGTGGTCTTCAGATGAGGTGTGATAACGAGTCAGGTTCCTTCTGTCCAGGAAGTCCAGCCGGGAAGTCGGAACAGCAGGAGACAGGGCTGCCTTATGGCGTAGGTCCAGGGCCCATCCAGGAGAAGGACCAGGCACAGGTACACCTAGAGCATAGCTTGGCGGGGACGGGCAGGTCAGATGGAGCTCCCAGACCAGGGAGCAGACGGTGCCACTGGGGTGGGGGTCCCAGGTGAGGCTGGCCAGGGCAGTTAAGGTCTGAAAGCCCCAATGGGGACCTCCGCTTCTGGGGAGAGGAGTCCTACTTCGTACTGCCTGTCGCATAATAGCACAGGATCACTCGTGCTCAGTGGGACTGCAGGAGATCTCTAGCCCAACCTCCTGCTCGAGCCAGGTGAGCTATGGGCTCAGGCAAGGCTGTCCCGGGCTTTATCCAGTCGGGTGGTGGAAACCCTCAAGGACAGAGGTTGCACAACCTCTCTGGCACCCCCTCCCACTGCTTGACTGTCCTTGAGGTGAAAAGTTTCCCTTTATATCCAGCCAGAGCCTTTCTCGTTTCAGTTTGTGTCCTTTCATTCTGCTCTGCGCCTGTGCACAAAGCTTGGCTCAATCTTCATGCTTACCTCCTCTTCGCAGGCACTGGGAAGCTGCTCTGAGGCCCCCCAAAACCGTCCCTTCTCCAGGCTGAACGAGCCCCATTCCTTCAGCCTCCACGCACAGGACGTGTGCTCCAGCCCTGACCGTCTTGGTGGCTCTCTGCTGGCCTTGCTCCGTTTCATCAACGCTTTAATGATCTCCTTTGGCCAGGAAGAAGGGAGGACGAGCACAGAGGTGAGGAAAGGCATCGCCCTGCGTCCTGCTGGTGGGGGGGGTGCCCCCAAGCTGGATGGGGTTTGTGACAGAGAAGGATTTGCCGCAGGGATTTCAGCAGCTTCTGGTGACGAGGGTGTGCTGAGTGGACATGTAATCCCGTGGTTTATACTGAGTGTTGTGAGGTGCTGTCACAGCAGCGCTGTGCTCGTTACCAAATAAATGATCCAAGGCGAATCTGCTGGGGCCTCATGTTTGGTCTGCGGGATGCTGCTGTGCGATCTGAGCACAGCTAGCATCTCCAAAAACTGTCTAAGCAAAGCAGCTCCTTGATTTCCATTCCCGAGGTGGGAAAGAGCAACTCGGTCTGTAGGAATATAGGTAGGGAGGCGTATAAAGGACATGGGCTGGGTGACTTGGGGTTTGCAGCCCGTGTCACTGCTCCCCTGGGAAGGGAGGCTTCAGTGACGAGCCGCTGAGGTCAGGAAATGCAGGGGAGTTGCTGGGAGTTTGGTAACTCTGTCCCACACAAAGGGAAACATTGTCTCAGATTCACCCAAGGACAAACTGAGCCAGGTTAAGGGCATCATTCTGCCCCCAGAAATTATTTTATTGCCACCTTGAGCAGCAGCAGGATTGGGCCTTGACCCACTCCAGCACATGAAGGGCACTGAAGCTAGGAAGGCCAGCCAGGAGCCTGCTCTCCTGGTCTAGTCCTGTCGGCAAGAAAGGTTATTCTTGCTTTTGAAAGGCAACAGAGCTCAACCTAAAATAGTGAGACATATCGTCATGCCACTGCTCTGATGTCATCTGTGACAGCCAGCCATGGCAGGCTCAGGCCTTAGTGCAAGTGCTATCTCAGTTAATGCTTGTAATCTGGGAGAGCTGAGCCCCAGGGGAGCAAGCAGCCTTGCTGGGAGGAAAGACTGGAGGACAGAGCATGGATTTTGTGCTTATTTCTTGGCCTTCTTGCCCTCTCCCTTTTTCTTCATCTTCAATATGAGGAGTGTCTGGAACAAGCAGCTTTTTTGGATGTGGGTGGCAGCACAGGTCGTAGCTGTCCCCCTCACGTCCTGCTCATTCTTCTCCTGCCACATTTAGCGCTCCTCCTCAGTCCAGGAATAGTAGGTAAGCACAGTGTGTTTCTCTTTCAGGGCCAAGCCTTGTCCTTGGTGCAGACAGCACCTCTCGCTCAGCCTGGCAAGACAGCAGACTCCAGTTACTGCAAGCCTGAGGGCCTTCAGCAGGTTTTCCCTGCACATCCCTATGGAGGGATCATTTTACCTATCCGAAATCCGGGTAGAATTGCCCCTGGCTGCTGAACTGAGCTTTCCCAAAGGGACCAAAAAAGGAAATGTGCCTGATGGGACTTTTCAAGAGGTGCCAAGTCCAAATACCTTCATGCTCCTTTGAGCTTCCCCCACCAGCCCTGATGTTGCAGACGGCCTCTGTCCACTGATGGGGACTCTGAGCAAGTACTGCACACGTGGGTCAGAGCCTGCTTTGCCACCGCTCTGAAGAAAAGGCCACATCTGTGTGGTTTGGATGGGGCTGAGCTTGAGCCGAGAGCTTTGCTGAGAAGCAGGTTATATCAGTGGTGCTGTAACCCAGCTAATATGCTGTGAGCTGTTGGGAATGTGGGAAAAGCCAGGACATGTCTGCCTGCAGAAGGCCGAGGACAGGTAGTCTTGGTGGCACTCGGCAATGACTTATTCCTTGCCCATTGAACTAGTGAGCCATGCAGAGGAGGAGGAGAATTAGGGGAGCCAGCAGTTCTGGGGCTCACTGCTCCAGCTGCCCTGGCAGATAGGAAGCGAGAATAACCTGATGTTATTAAAAACCTGAGAAGGTGAGGATCCTTATGATTAGCACCGAGCTTTTGGGTCTCTCCCTACACTTTGCATTGCAGTAGTCTGGCAGCTCTTCTCCACCTGGGTAAAAGCTGCAGGGACGTGAAAGCAATTAGGGCCTTCTCGGAGGAGGCGTTGGGGGTGCTGACGTGAATCTGAGCCTGTTCAGCTTAATTGGATGTCGGGCACAGTGACATGCAAGCTGTTAAGCCTGCAGGTCTCTCAGTGGCCTAGGAGAGAAACCAAAGTGTGATTTGGACACTAGATGGAGACAAGAGGGTTAAGGATTGACACAAAAGCAAGAGCCCTGTTCCCTAGCAGCAGGTGGGCGAGTCAGATCCAGTGAGGTGAGTCATCAGCAAACTGGGGTAACTGCCCCGAAAACAGCAGAGAACGGCTGAACCCGAAAGCAGGACACAAGGTGCAATATTGGAGTGCTGGAGTACTTGAAAGATGAAGCCTCTTAAGATGAAGAGAGATTTTTATCTGAAAAACAAGTTAACAGCAGCTTGTATGGCCAGGGGTGGCCAGTTTACCCCCACTGCTGTGTTCAGGTTCCAAGGAATCAATGGGGGAAACTAGAACCCATCGCATCAGCCACACGCTTTCCTGTCCCACACTGGCCCAGGTTGTCACCGAGGGCTTTCAGGCCATCAGGAGGTCAGAACTGGCGCTTCCTCGCTATTTACACCACAAGGACAGTGTTGTTTAGGATATAAATGGGTTGCTTGGATTTCGTACTGCAGTTCTCACTCGCATTTGATGCTTTACTACTGCCCTGTCTTCTTGTTCTACCAGAGCTGTGCAGTCCAGCACGAGAGCAAAAGATGCTCCGTCACTGTGGTGTGCTCCCTGCCAGGAGGCTGGTGCTTGTGTGGAGCAAACACCAAGTCTGAATAAAATGAGGCAGGGAAAATGTTCAGTTGTTTCCTAGCTCCAGATTCACCCTGTCCAGTATCACTAATGCTCAGCTCGGGTGAGAGTTGTTGATACAGAGGCCTGAATCACAGCTGGGACTCCTGCCTGCTGCTGCTCTTATTTCGCATTTTTCTATCTGCTCAGCACTCTGATTAATCACACTTTCCACCTTTGACTCAACCCGGACTCCTTGTCTTGTGTCTCTCAGCGAAGTACCAGCCAATCTGGGAACTGCTTCGCTTCCAAAATTAGCTGCACCCAGCCTTAGGTGCTACAAATGACTATAAAAGATGGTTTTATGTGTGGGCAGTATTACGATTGCTCTGCTTAGCCTACACCAGCTCCCTTGTTTCTCAACACATGCCTCGCCCGATCTGTGGTAGCCTCGCTGCTCTGCATTCTGGCTAGCGTGCAGCCTCTCCAGACCGGCATGGCCCTTTGCAGAGCTGAGTCAGTGGATGAGGAGGAAAGGCGGTCCTGTAAGCTACTTGCTTGGTGGTTGCAGTTGTGTTGCTACAGGGCTGCTTTCCACTGAAATCAGTGGAGCATTGTGATGGAGCAGGTATACTCCAAAAACCAGCATATGTATCCTGCCAGGAGCTGGCAGGAGCCAGGTAATGACCTGAAGCAGGCAGCAGCCTGACCCAACAGCACTATGACATGTTTAATCTCCTCTTGCAGTACCTTTCTGAGAGCCAGTGCTGATTCTCAGTGCTCCAATACAAGTGTATTGAGTTGTGTCCTTAGGTGCCGCGTGTCCTGCTGTAGCTCCATACGCTCGTTCAGGGAAGCCTGCAGCTCCTGTTTCTTCTGTTTCACCGCTTCCTGCTTGGTCTGCGGATCTTGAAGTCTTCTGGTCAGCTGTTGGAAGCTGTTGTTGAGATCTCTCATCTCATTGCCCTCCTTGTAAATCCAGCCCTGGAGGATGACACAAAGAAGAACCACTGAGAAGGGGAGGGTGTGTTGAGGCATCAGGTAGGCAGAAGAAAGGCTCATTTGCAAAGGCATTGGTAATTTAAGACTGGACACATCTATCTGGTAGCAAGGGGGATGCTCCAGCTGGACAGAGGCCTTGCCTACCCATTTGTAACACTGACAGGAGTCCTGCCGGTGGCAAAATCAATCCATCAGAGCCACTGGACAGAGTCTGGTGGCTTTATCAGGCTGGATTGGGCTGGGGGACTGTCCTGGGGACTCCGCTCAGTGGGCTGCCTGTGAGAAATGCTCAGCCTGGACCAGTGGAACAGATGTACTCATTACACACCAGGCTGCTCACTTCCAGCTTGAGAATCCTCACCTCGTCAGAGATGGATGTAATCCTGGGGTTTGGGGAAGGTCGTGTTTCACTGACGGGGCCCCCGGCCCTTCCTGGCACCTGCTGTACCCGCTGCCTCTTGGGGCTGGGCTGGGCTGCCATTCCTCAGGACCCATCTCTTCCCTGCGGGCACCGACGCCCCCGGACCGGGGCCTGGGAACAGAAACATCGCCTCCTGGAGGCGGGGACCGGGGGGTTCCCGGGCCGGGGCCTCCCCTCGGGGTCGGGGTCGGCCTCGGCGGGCCCGGAGCTCCCGCCTTCCGCCTGCGTCCCGCGGTTGCTAGGTGACCGCTCCGCTCCCCTCTGACCCCAGGGGCGGGGCCTCAACACAGCCAATGGCAGCCCGCGCTCCCCTCCTTCGAAAGCCCGCCTCTTCCTTCCCGTGGTTGAGGCGCGAAGTGCTTAGCCCTCCACCCCCTCGGGCCAATCAGCATCCCCGCCTGGCCGGAGAGGCAGCGCCGCTACCCAATGACGAGACCCAGTGCGGCAGGGAGGAGGAGGAGGAGGCGGGAATAATCCGGATCCTCTCGCAGGAGCCGAGGGCCGGGCGGTGGGCGGGGAGGGGGGCGGTGACGGAGCGTGGATTGGCGGGGAGGGGAGGGAGGCTCGGCCTCTCCGGCGAGAGGCCCGAGCAGCCGCGG
>NW_010972449.1:1463986-1516011 GCF_000737465.1 Haliaeetus leucocephalus | reverse complement strand
CGTGAGGGGCTTGGTGGTGTGCGTGTGGGGGGGGTAGGCTCACCGGTGGGCCGCCCGAGGGCTCCGCAGGGTCTGTGGGGGGGGGTCGGCAGGGCCGGTTTGCGCGGGCCGGGGTCGGCGGGAGCCCGGGGAATGGGCCGGGCCGAGGCCTCCACAGCGCGGGTGACAGCCCCGTCTCGGTGTCCCTCTCTCGTAGGACCGCGGGAGGAGTCCGGTCCCGGCCGTTCTGCCTGTTTCCCAAGCCCCCGAGCGTCCGCCGCGAAGGCTGACGTCCCGGCCGTCGGTGCCGGCCCTGCGGGAGCGGGGCGGCTCGGCCCCGGTCGGCCTGTTGCTGGTTGGGGGGATGCGGCCTCCGCCGTGACTTCTTTCTGCCCTCGCCACGGCCTGCAAGGAAGGAGACGGGGCGAGTAACGGCTGCGTGGCGGCACCGGTTGTGGAGCGTCCCTGTAAGGTTGTCCAGGCCCTGCGTGATTTTTCTTTTCCTCCACTTTTTAAAGAAAGCCGTGACTTTGTGACAGTGACATCGCCCAGTAAAAAAAAAAGCCTGCGGGAACTTCATGTGTGCGGACTCAAACTGGCCTCTTTTTCTCCCTCTTTCCCCTCCCCACCTGAAATCGAGGCGTTCTGGCATGACAGGGGAAAGAGCCCTGTGTGACGGTGACACTTAGCATCATGCTGGCCCCGGATGCGTCACGCCCGCCTGCTTCTTGTGCTGAGTGGTCAGGAGTTTGTCAAGAAGCACTTTCTTTTGCTTCCGTGCTGTACTGCGAGCCGTGCACTGACTGGAGTAGGCAGCCCAGACCTGACTTTCTGAATTTAGCTTGTGCGTAAATACTGCCATTGAGTCTAGCATCCTGCGCTGCTTTTCAAAAGCAAATAACTAGATCCTTTTTTGAACTGTGGTCTCTAGAGATGGGTACGCATACCTTTATATTCTTATGTCTAGAAGACACCCCTGATGGAGGACTTTCTGGGGACAGTTTTTGACGTAAGCGTTTTACAAGTGGAACTGAAAAAGGCGTTATTTAAAGTTCTTGGAGTAGGAGCCTCTGAAGGGACAGGATGGCTGTGAGCATGGATGATGATGTTCCCCTCATCCTCACCCTGGACGACAGTGGAAGCAGCGCCTCAGCCCCTCTTGATGACCTGGATCGGGAGGAGCTGCCTAACGAAAGTAAGATCGCTTTGTTGTTTCCGGCCCGCTGTGATGGCCTCGCTTATTTTTTCTCTTTGCGGTGGCTGCTCTTTCTTGCGCTTGCCAGGACCTGAAACTCTCAGAGCTCTCGTTCAGTGTCCCGGCAGCTGCCTGAGAAAATCAGATCAGGAAGTTGCTTATTGTGTTGCTTGTTTACTCACAGTACCCGTGTTACACCGAGAGGGAGGAGGACACTGGATGGACAGGTCCTACCGATGCCATTTCTAACACACATTTTTTGTGGTTTCCGTGTAATAACCTGTGACCTCGTTGTCCTTAAGCTCAACTCTCCTTTCCTGCACATTGGCCCTGAGCATCTCCTTTTCTTGGCACTGGCCCACCGTGCCGTACCAGTGGCCTGAGCTGTTAGGCGCAGCAGCTGCAATTATGTCATGTAGTATTTTCCTAGCACCATAAAGCATCTGTCCTTTGCAACTGTTGTTTTGCCTATTTCTAGTTTACGTTCCGATTTTTGCGATAAGGAAAGTGATAAGTGTTGATAAATCCCTTTAACATCTTTATTGTATTCTTATCAAAGAACCAGGAGTACTTTTAGAAAATATATTCGTGCTCCTGTTAGCCCCAGGTATTTAGTGGGATAGAGCCAGCCTATGAGCGTTGAGAGGGGGAAAACAAAAGCCATCATCCCTTAGAAGCATTGCTTTCTCCTCAGTATATCTTTGGTAGAGCCCTGCACTAGGTGAGATGGGAACAGCAGATGTGTTTGAGCATGTTCAGTGAGCTTCTGTTTTATGTTATACCTCACTGAATGTATTTGAGCAGTTTTATTCAACACATCCCTTTGACTTCCAATTGACATTGCAGGTGCATGCACAGGTCTTGTGATCCTATTAAAGCCCTTGCTGCCACAAGCTTAACATTTGTAACAAATAAACCGTTTCCTGGCCTGGCGTCCCTTTTTTCTACATTATACCTCTATTCCATACTGCCTCTGTGACTCTGTGATTTGATTTCTCTCTTGCAATCTTATGGGTTCCCTTAATTTTCTCCTTTTGTGACTTCCTGAGCCAGTAGGATTTCTGACAATCAAGATTCCTCCTCCCTCCTCCTCCTTTCCCACCCCTGCAATACACATCCCTGGCTAAATTGCCCAGTTGACTTTCTCTAAGCTCCGCTGCATCGTTGCTCCATTGCATCTGCTCTATTGCATCTGTTTGTCTTTTAAAGTTTAGCTCGCTATTCTTAAGTTCAGTAGAAGAGAGAATGCTTCCTCTGTCCACTGGTGTATTTATAGGCTTTCTTGTGACTGATTTTAATCACTCTTCTCTCATCTATTTCTTCCACCCGCCTCCCATCCCTTTAAAGAAGAAGTTCTGTGAGGTTTATCATTTGGTTAAAGCCAACATGACTGTGCTAAAGCACAAGCATGAGAATGAATGTATTAATAAATAAAAATATTCCACTATCTGCTTCCCTTGAAATACAGGGAGATTGTTTAGGGGCCAATTTTGTGCTTCTTAAAAGATTGCTGTGTGGTTTTTGAGAATTCATTTCCTGGGATTCTTCAAATGAAGTGTCTCTTGGTATTAAAGAACTGTTATTTTGCTATATGTTTTAATCACTGTTAAAGTTGAATTTGCTGAAAAAAACATAAAGCTTATTCTGTGCAAGTGATGCTGAATGATACGGAGCCTTCTGAAGTCAGTGGGTACTGTGAGAGTGGGATAAAAGATTAGAAAAGGAAGGCTGGCATAAACAACTTGAAAGGCACATCTATCTCTGAGAAGCGGGAAGCTTAAATTAGTGAGCGAGCAAGCCTAACGCCATCACTTGCAAAAGTAAGCTTGTTTAAAAACAGAACGTGTAGTCCAGCTTTCCTCTTTGCCTGCAAAGAAAATCTGTGAAATGTAGAAAAGTTGTGTCTCGTGGAGGCTGTGAGGAATTCAAATGTTTCCCCTCTGCTCTGCCCCCACTTCTCTGCTGAGGACTGAAATGACATTAACAGAACTGTATAATTCCACATTTTTATTCAGAGGCTTGTCTTTTTCAGGGAGAAAGTCCTGTCCCAACCAGTCCTTTTCAGGAGAGGGAGAGCCTGCTAGGGTGATGATGAGGGCATGGGGACAGGGAAGGTCAGGAGGTTGTTGCCTTCTGGTTTTGTCTTCCTTATGCCAGAATTTGGAGGAGTAGCTCACTTGTTACTGTGCCTGGCCATCGACTCCTAGGGATCTGGTGGCAGGTTAAACACAAAGCTTTTATTTAAGTGTGTCCCCAGATACCGGCAGGGACTGTTTGCAGTGAGGGACCCGTCATCCTCTTGCCAGGTGACAACAAGGGAAAGACAAAGTGGCTGTAACCGCCCTTATGTTAAATCATGCGTCTGAGGTTGATAATAATTAAGTTGCACTCTTGTTTTGTGTCAGTGTGTCAATGAACCTCTCTAAATTTTAATCCATATTCCAGCTTGTCACAACCATCTTGCTAAGTGCTGGGTATCTGTGTGATTTCAGTACATCAACTCTCATGTTTTTTAAGGAACTTCTTGCGCTTTTTAAAAAAAACAAACTTGATCCCTGAGGTAGCTTTGTTACAGTCGGGTCCTTGGATAGATGAATTTGTAGTTTTGGACTCCTGGTGTTGATTGTCTGGCAATGCAGACAAGTTACTGGGTTGAAATAAGTAGTAACAGGGTTTTCTGAAAGCAAGCCTGTTGCAGATGTAAAAAGAAAGGACTAAATGCAAGAGTGTATTCCTTTCTGAACCTTGCAGGAGAGTCTTATTCTGGGGAAGTGAATGTCTTGGGGTTAGAATAAAAGAAAGCTAAATGAGAAAACTGTGTGGAAAATTACATTCTTAAAGAAAATGTCCAGCTGCAAAAATTAATCTCCCTAATCATACAGCTCTTAAGCACTTAATGGGAGAAAATACCTGCATGGGAAAGAATATTAAAACTCTGCTTTCTTTGGCTTGGGCTGGGATCAATGTCTTTCAGGGATCTCCCATTTGCAACCACAGCGAAAGGTCAGAATCCTGCAAAGCTGATGGGAATTCAGACCACATCCAGAAAAATGTGGTCCCTGTGGTGCCAGTGGTTTTCTGACTACAACATGTAGGACTGTGGTGCTGGGTAATTTTTCTTTCAAGCTCCAACAGCTGAAGGAGACAGAGAGAAGCACTTTCGTCACTTGAATCCACGCTAATTAATATGATGCTGCCCTTCCCTGGTACATCTTATCTGAGAATCTCTGAGTGCTGTACACACTCTAATTAAGCTTCCCAGCAGCTGTCTGAGGTGAATGACTAATACTAACTGAATTTCTGTAGAAGGTAAAAACAGGGATGCAATCCTTGCACGACCTTTCCCAAAATCATGGTGAGAAGCAGCTGGGGTTGAGTGATTTCCCGTCCCTCACCTGAACTCCGGGGAAGCATTGGAACGGGGTTCTCAAAATATCTCAAAGTGTGAGGTATGTTTTCCATATACAAAAGCAGTGTGGATAGCCTTGAAACTCTAGGACGGTGTCTCTCCTTGAGCTGATGGGAACTATAAGCAATAAATGAGTGCACATTGATTTATCCTGTATTAGATCAGACACGAGAATCTCCTTTGCCTCCTGCATGGAAATTGCTGTAGCCTCAAGTGGAGTTTCAGTGTGTTCAGAGCAGAAAGTACAGCTCAAAGTGTTGTACAGGGAATAATATGATACTGTATGTCTGTTTCTCCCACACAATGGATTATGGCAAGTGGAAGAAGTCATCTTTAAACTCTGGGTTTTTACAAGAAAGCAACTGCATCTGCTATTGAGGTAAAAATGAATTATTGCGTATGTGTGGGGAGGTGCGGGGAGCAACCGCAACAGCAAAGTGCAATGTTTTCTAGAAGAATTGTTGGAAAATGGGAAGTTAAAACTTTGATGTTGAGGTTTCAGCTGAGCCTTTGCAATCTGTTTCTGCTGCCTGAAGAGTAAATTGTCAGGAAAACTAGAGCCGGCCTGGCCTTTTGGGTAGTAGGAGAATTGTTGACGCGTGTGCCCCCATGACTGTGCACTGCCGTGAAGGAGCAGGTGGCCCAAAGCATGTAAAGAAAATAACATTTTACTGTTGGTGAAGTTGGAGGGGCTGCCCAAGGTGTGCTTGGTGCGGAACGTGACTGTAGATAAGGAGAGCAGTGACTGCCTCTGGGACTGTTGGTTGTGCCTGTAAAACAGTGTGTGGTGTGCGCTGTGCTTCCTGGAGCTGCTGGAAGGAGGGCCTCTTCCCTTGCCTTGCTTCTGCACATCAGCCCAGTTCCTTGATGAAATGTAGGAAGATGCTTTCAGCAAAGCTGTTCTTTTTGTAATTGGCTGATGGAAACTCAAGTGATGTTTCTGAACACAGAGTCTAATTACAGCATTAGTGGATGTTGTATGTAACAAACATGTCTTTTAAAAAAAAAATAAATCATTTACTAATCCCCGGGTAGACATATGCTTTTGGAGGTGGCCCAGGATTGGTGGCACTTAGTGTTGTTCTTTTGAGATGTGTGAGCCACCTGGATTTCGATGTGTTCGGCAACCAATGCAACCTGAAGTGATATAATTCTCTTCGTGTTGGATCTGGTTCCAGAACTTGTTTCTATCAGCAGTGAGAGAAAGTAAGTCTGTCTGCACAGTCCACAGCTTCAGCTCATCTGGTCAACAAGTCCCTGCTCTTCAAACGCTGTTTCCTGTAGTGCTGTCCATGGATGAAAGAGATGGGCTGAGGGAACAAACAGAGAATAAATACCTGACCTTTGGGGAAATGCTGCAACCACACAAACTCGGTAGCTGTGCTTTTTGAGGTACCACTTTAATTGCAGTGAAAGCATTCTGGCTTTGCTACCTTTGAAGAAAAACAGGCATTTTAAATGTTAGCCATCTAGTAGATTTAATAAATCCTCCAGGATCTGTAGTTTTTGATCCCTGTGTGAAAGCAAGGATTTCAGAGATGGTTATTTGGACTTGGGCACTAGTTATAAAATGCTGTCGCTAATTGGTGTGAAGAAATAGGGACGAGGGAACAAGCAGACACTTGCGATGGACCTGGCAGATCCCGACATCTCTGACAGCCAGGCTCTTAAACAGCCTTTTGGATTATCTGGTGGCTTTCTTGGATGCTACGCAGGATATTTTCTTGCGTCATGGCTCCTAGTTCTACCGATTTGCCTTTAATTAGTTCCAGTATCAGCGCTTCTGCTGCCGCGTTTGGAGGTGAAGCATGGCTAGAGCACAGGACTGGGACCACCTTTTCAGAGGCAATCTAGTTCTGCTGTTGAAGCCGCTCCTCCGTGTACCTGGGGTAAGTCAGTTAACATCACTGTGATTAACACGTCTCATCTGTAAAGCACAGATTACACCTTACGTGGAAGTGGACAGGTAGGCTTCATTACTTTGTTATGAAGAGCTGCTGTTTTGCATTGCTGTGCATGATTTGTTTTTCTTAGTATATACCTGCTTAAAATTTATAGAGGAATTTTTTCTGAAGCACAAGTGGTAGTTCAGTGCTGGATTGTTGTTTATGCCTCTGAAAGTCTCATTTCTCCAACCTAACAGCCTTGCATTTTGCAACTTCTGCCAGTGCTTCTCTAATCCTTTCCTGGCCTAGATGACTTATAATGAATGTTTTAAGCAAGCAAAGCGAAGCAAAACTGCCTCCGAGATGAGTGAGGGGTAAAAATCTTGGAAAGGGAAATGAACACCCAAAACATAAGGAGATTATTGTTTTCTCCTTCAGTACAATTCGTTTCCCTGGGTGATGAGCTCTGTAAACTCAGAGGAAGGAGGCAAATGCTGCTTTTTAGGAGATGTTGGGTATCTTTTGATACAGTGTTAGAAATAGTGGAAAATGTTTTGTGCTCTTAAGTTCCAAATGCATTATCCTCTGGAATCTCATTTATCCTGAGAATTCAGGTTTTAAGGGAGGACTGACCGCCTCAGCTGTGCTTAAATACTTGCCATAATGAGAGGGTAGAGCTGGTACCTTTGATTCAAGAGAAACAGCACTGCGTTGTCCAGGACTCACAAAAGCATTTGTATCAAGACATTCTCAACGTGACTCTGTAAATGTGGTACCTATAGAAGAAAAACCGTGAGCAGAGTAAAGTACCAGGAGGTATTGCGGGCTGCAGTTATCTTGTGGGTTTTTTTTTTTTTCAAGCCTGCCTTGTTTTCTTAGCCCTGCAGGAGATCAGTTTGCACAATGCACACATTGTGTGTTTCACAGTAGGATGCTTTGTCAAACAGAATCTCCGCACTGTTGACTCTTTCGCGCAGTAAAAAAAAAATCCTAGTGATTCTGTCTTGAATGCCCCATGCTGTTCAAATCTGAGTGAGTAAAAGCGTATACAAGGTAAAGAAGACTTGGGTTAGTGTTCCATTATCCTGGAGTCAAATAGTTCTTTCTCCTTTGTCATCTCCCGGAGCACTAGGGATGGATATCATCTTTCATGCATGCTCACTGTAAATTAGGGAAGATGCTGCAGAGGGGTTTGAGGAGTCTGGAAGCTTCTTCTCACTCCTTTCCTGAAAACGGGAGTAATGACCTTGATGCTTTGAGGGAGCTAGGCTGTTCCCTTCATGTATCTCTTCTCTAGTACACAGCTTGCATCTTTTTGGTGTGAGAGCAGAAGAACAGGCTAGGCTAAGTGTCTTCTCCCCAGGCTGATTGCTTTAGTTGGAAGATGCGGGGGTAAGGGCACATGCTATGGCATCAGAGGGCTCTGCTTTTCGAACAGGTGGTCCTGGAGCTATAAAAGATGTTAAGGAGTTTGAAAGTGTTCAAGCTGCAATTTTAAATCGACAACTTTCCAGCTCTAACCGGTCACTCCTCAGCCACCGCAGCTGACTTGGGAACATTTGGCTCAGGAAGCGGAACAACAGTTGGAAACAAATAGCGATTAGTTTTTTCATGGCTTCCCAGGGAACGCATCAGTTTGTTCGTTTTTCCCCTCATTTTTGTGATTCCTGTGGATTTTTAAGGCACTGTAGATGCAGGATGTTCAGTTTAGCCAAGCTTGCTTACTGGCAGATTAAAATGAGCAAAGGCTGAGCACGCTGAGTTCACTCATCATAACCAATATGATGCTTCTCAGAACTTCCTTTGCCCTTGGTATCTTCACCGAGGAATCCTGCTTGCTGCCGTCAGCCCCCCTGCGTTGAAATCCCATTTTACCCATTTGAATGCTGTAAGAAGTGCTGTATAAACTAAACAGGAGCATCTGTGAAGTGGTTAGAGTTGTTGTTGATTGCCTTTTCCTTATTGCCTTCGGGGGATTTAAGCTTGAATTTGCTGGAAGTAGAATTTATGAGCCAGAACGCTCCATTTCTGATCCTTAAGCTGGGAAAAGTGCAGTGAATTTGATAGGTCTTTCTCTTGCCTCCAATGTCTCTGGCTTTTGATCTGGACCTTGCAGGGCTCTCCCCGTGTCTTTAGCATAATTGCGTTTTGCATGTTGAGAAGATACCTGATTTTTACATGACTGCTTTCTTTATGGAGAGCTGTAGGAGCAGCTTCAGGATTTCATCCATCTGCTCCTAGTGAGCAGTTCAGCAGGAAGCTTGTGCACCTGTAGTGGAGAGAGGGAGGCAGAAGAGGTGTGTTTGTGTTGATCCACCGCAGCACTGTGTGGTTGATGAAAGATCCTGAGGATGACAAGAGGAGACTGCTGTGATTTGAATCGTAGTGTGGGGGTTTGAAGCTTGTATCCAGTGCTGCTTTTGTAATCATGATCTGGTGGTGTTTGTTTGGAACAAAAGGCTTTTCTTTTCCTTCTTACGTGGGGGAATAAAATTTAGGATGTATCTCTGTGCACAGCCGTGTTAAACCCCCTGATTCTATGGGGCTCGACACCTTAGCTACTCCTTTACGTTTCTTACGTGACTGCCTAGCACATGCGTATATGTGTTTGTTGTCATCTGGGAATTTCTGATCATCTGTATTTTATTCTAACTATAACTGTTTTTCTGAGAACACTTTCACTATCCTCAACGGATTTGGGAAAGTTTATTGTACAAAAGTAATGTAGCCTGCTAAAGGATTTCACTAGAATGCACAAATATGTTCCTGCTCTTTGTTAACTAAATGAAGAAATGCCTGTAGAATTAAGACTAAAAGTGATCAATCCTGCAAGTGGGAGCACTGAAAACTCTCCAGGGTCAAATTGTACTGGTGAGTTGGCTATGCCATTTACAGGATAATCAGACGTGGGAGGAGGAAGGAAGGGATGCCATCCTCTACAGCTAGTGCTTTTGCGGCCGCTGCCTGTAGGCGTGGGGTTCCGAAGGGAGAGTGTAAGGGCCGAAATTTTGACTAGTACAATATTTCCATGGTCTGTCCCCTTTATTCTGTGGCACGTGGTCAACCTGGTTGGAGGAGATCCGTGCCTGGTGAGAGGCACAAGAGCTGTAGTGTAATCCATTTTGTAAACGCAGTGTTCTTACAACACAAAACAGCAATGCCCAGCTGCTTATTTAGTTAGGTAGTGGTGGGTCACTACAGAAATAGAAAAATGCTGTTGTTTGTTGCCCATTTGCTTGTTTTTCACAGTGCAGAGGAGAACACTGTTTCTCCAGGGCCCTGAGCAAACCAGAAGTACTGGAAATGTGATTGAAGAGAGGAACGCTTGCTGAGACTGGTTTGCTCTGTGGCTCTGCCTTGCTACCTGCAAGTAGTATTAAATGTTCTGCTTTTTCTGAACTGCTGGCAGGTGCAAACAAGTGACCGCTTTGGTCCTGCCTGTATTAAGTAAATGCTCGCAAGCAACTTACCAACGAGAATTTTGGCATCGGGGTCAGAGGCGAAGTGACCGAGGCAAAGCCCCTTCCTTTCAAACACGAGGCTGGTGGCAGGACCTTATCTCTAGTGGTTGCAAAGGGGAAGACTTCAAAACATTGAAAATTATTCATATACTTCGAGATCGCACAAATGCATACAAAATGAAAATGCTAATGGAAGCTTTAAAGCTGTTGGAGAGACAGCAAAACGTCACAGTACAGACATGCCTGTGCTGGCTAACATGAAAGCAGCTGCACCGCTATATAGCGAATGAAGAAATAGAAACTGGGAGTGGAGGAAAATCACAAAGAGAAATGTGGTCAGCAGAGTTAAAGGTGCTCTAAAGGACTTGAGAAGTAAAAAGACATGTTAAGGGAAACCGGCCTGTTAGGAATTCAAGGTTGAACACTGGTCAATAACACTACAGGGAAGCTCAAGAACTACTGTATGTATTCTGGATTTGTTGAAAAGCCAGATGACCTGGTCATTGTATGATCTATTTTTCCATTCCCGCAGTAAATAAAGTAGAGATTAAGCAGCTGATTCTAAAGGTAGGCATTTAAAAATCAGCAGCTGACTTTTTATTCTTCCTTAAGGCTGCAGCTGAGGCAGTCTGAATGTTGCCGTGATAGTGACTTTCTTCCAGACCCCAAAGGTATTTTGCACCAGGCAGAAGATTTGCAGGCCGGCCGGCCAAACAAGGTTTCCAGGCAAAATAATGGGAAACCAGCAATAGCTATTCTAAAATCTGGATTTAAAGGATGGGTTTTCATGTCAATCAGTGCGGCTGTATGAAAAAGTGAGCGTCATATGAACCTGAAGTCATGCATTGACTTATTTTTTGAGGTTACAAGATAGACTGACAGTGTTTTGAGAAGGTATTTGTTTTGGCATCTGTGCGGCATTTTGATTGAGGAAGTGAGTAGTACGAATCAATGCTGTGTAGCTAATGGGTCTGCAAACTGGCTGATGGACGGGTCTCAAAATCAAACTGGTTATAGGGACTTGTTAGTGAATAGGTATGTTATTAGTAGAGGCTCTCACAGGGGTTACATTTTGTCCCTATGCCATCTGCAACATTTCTTTCTGATCTGGAAGGAAAAAAAAAAAAAAGAAGCAATTTCTGATCAAGTTAGTAGATGCCATAGGTTGAGGCCATAGTAAGAGTAGTGGAGGGGAGCTTAGTGATTAGAACTACTTAGTAAGGTGGATGCAGGCAAGCCACATGTGTACTGCTATGACCAACTGTAGGGTCATGCATCTACAAGGGTGGAGAGGGCTGCCTTGGCAAGCAGAGAGGCTGAGCTGAGTCTGATTTCACGAGCAATTGAGCTGAAAGTGAGCATGTGGGACACTTGTCCAGTGAGACAGTGAGTGTATTCCTTGGTCCTTCCAGTAAGAATAATGATTAGGGTAGGTAGGTAGGTGATGTTGCCATCCGTGCTGGCTCTAGAGTAATCGATGTGTTCATGCTTGGCGTGTTTCTAGTGGCCTTGCTCCAGCTCATCCAAGATCCAAGAGGCTTGAAGGTAGCTGCAGTAACTGGGTAGCAGTGGAATTGTGTCTGTTGGTGGAAGCTGGGGAAATTTAGACCAGGAATAAGGCATGTATTTGCAGCGTGGTTAATGTTTGTAATCACTTTGTAAGAGTTGGAGAGAGTTCTGCAGTGCTGGAAGACTTTCAAAGTCAAAGTTGTCCATTTTCTGAAGATACAGCTCTGTATGAGGACTGTAGGACTTGAGGTAAGGACCAGCTACTTGAGGGAAAGCCCTCTGGCAGCTGGTTTGCAGATGTCAGACTAATGGTTTAACTCCTTCCTTCCTCTCCAGCCATTACAAGTAACCACTTCAGTTCCTGCCAGCAGCGGTTTCTACCAAATGTGCAGAAGTCTTTTTTTTCTTAATGGAGAGCAGTTACTCAGCATTAGAGGCTGGGGTTTTCCCCATTCCTTTACATGCATCTTCCTCTGAAGTTGGCAGCTTCTCTTTCCTGGCTGAGACTCAATGGCGAGGCAGAGGAGATGTGGCAGTGTTGTATTTCAAAAGAACCGGTGCAGCGGAGTCTTGTTCTAACACGACAAAGTGCAATTACCTACTTCTTACTACTGTACCACAATAAATAACTTTCATTGATCTCAGCCTGTCATAGTAAGATGTTAGAGTTTTGCTATGGTATTGTTACTTTACTTAATTTATCTCAATTTCTTGCTATCCCTCTCCCTTTAAGGCAGAAAGGTCAGTATGGCACATACCTTATTACTGCCTACTCCATTCTAGTCCTGCTCCAGCACTAGTGGCCATGCGGGAGGTTTGTTTCCCAAACTAGTACTGGTTTCTCACGTAAGGGAAGCGCTTCCTCTCTGCTTCCCACTGCTAAATTTGCGACTTCCCCGGAGAGCTGCTGGCGGCTGGAACTGGCAGTCGGACCTGGCAGCACACTGCTTTCGTTAAAAAGGCCAGATTGCAGCTTAATCAAACGTCTTTCCAAACTGCATCAGGAAAATCCAAAGGCTCTGCTTTGGAGAATTGAAATGAGGAACGTGCTCTTAAAATGCTGACGCTGTGTTGTTACTGACACTAAAGCAGATCTTTAACATGTTAAAACCACGAGGCATTGGTTTCCCTTTTTGGAACAAAAGAGGAAATTCCTTCATTTAACAGGATGTGTTAAAGAAATGCTGTATCTGAGGGATTCT
The DNA here is from genome assembly GCF_000737465.1 of Haliaeetus leucocephalus. Classification (NCBI taxonomy): domain Eukaryota; kingdom Metazoa; phylum Chordata; class Aves; order Accipitriformes; family Accipitridae; genus Haliaeetus; species Haliaeetus leucocephalus. The sequence goes on along the minus strand of NW_010972449.1, from coordinate 1,503,370 downwards.
GATATTGTCTCTTTCCCTTTCTGTTACTTCCTTGAAAATTATGAATTATAAATGTGAGTGTGTGTGTATCTCATGTCTGGCCTCTCTCATGAGCCATAGCCTTAGGCAGAGCTTGTCCCTTTTGTTGTTGTTGTTGGGTTCAGCAAAAACTTTATTCCAATTGTTTTTTCCATTCAAAATTAGTTGTTTCACAGAGCCCCTCAATGGTTCAGATATTTAATTCCAGTTACAGAATAATTTTATCTCTGTGTCTGTAAAGCCTTTGTTGCTGTGATATGATCAGGCTGACGATTATAGAGCATATTAGTTGCTAAAAGGATGGGTAATGTAAGGTTGTAGATGATCCTTCTGTTGTGGCTTTGACTCCTCCTTTTTGTGGTGTGGAGGTTCATTCGTTAAGATCAGAAATAGAGGATATGAAACCGGCAGCATTTTGGCTTAACACACAAGCGAGATTCTTAATTGTACTTGCCTAATGCAGCCTTTCCTTTTATGTGAGTTTTACTGATTAAAAATGCTTTGGTTTTGACTTTGCAGCTCTGTTAAGAAGCAGGTACTCCTGTGTTACACGGTCTCAGATTGTGGGAGCGCCTGGTTCCGGCTGTCCTTACGGTATTTCAGGACTTTCTCATGCAGGAGGATTTAGTCACACATCTGTCAGAAAGCAGCTTTGTGGAAGAGGGCTTAGGCACGTGGTGGTTTACATGAGTGGCTGGAAGGTGGTACAGCTGAGGAGCAAGAGCTGGTGGGGTAGGTAACGTTATTCTTACAGGATGCAGCTCTGTGAATCGAGGAGTGATCCTCCCACTGTTGACTGCTGCAACGGCTTTTGAGCGGTGTGGTCTGGCATACTAGTGAGCTATGGGAGGCTTTTAAGGGTCAGGGCGAAGTGGCCCTTAAAAGGGTGACAAAGCATCCATCAGTTCATCTTCAGCCGCTGAAGCCCCTCGCTAGCCTAACTGTGGATCTCAAACATCCCAAAAGGGAGGGATCTGTCCTTCTCCCTCTTGCTGCTACGTATTCAGGAGTGAAAATTGTCCAGTGATCAAACATTTTCTGGTCAAAACTTCCCACATAACATTGCAAGAGGAAAAAAAAAGTGAAGTCCAGAGTGACTCAGGTTTGAGATCAAAGGAGAGCAGGTGCCCTGAAGAGACAAGGCAGTAAACTGCACAGATGAGGGTCTCCAACCAACCGATCTTGGCTGGTGTAGTAGGTAAAATTATCCTCATCCTTATTTTCTTAGAAGCCTTTTACTGTTTGGGTTTTTTTCTTCTTCCTTACAAATGTCTCTCTTTGTCCCCAGCAGGGTGGTGCAGGAAGTAAATGTCCGAGTGAATCGTCATAGCTCATCCCTCGTTTTGAACAGTTAGTGAGCCGCAGAGCGAACGGTTAACTAAATACAGGCTCTGACCCACTCCGAGCAAGAGCTAGCTGGAGGCATGGCTTCTGCAGAGACAAAACAATTTCCTACCATGCTTTAGCTCTTCTGTCATTGTGTTTAGCTTGTGCATCAGGGTTTTTACATGTGTGCAGTGCAGATGTTAGCAAGGATACAGTGGTCCTCTAATTAAACAATGCAGGGCTTAAGTAGTCTTCAGTATAAGCAGATAGGCAGCACAATTGATGAGGCAATAATACATAAAAAGTGGCTTACCATGCTGAGGGACATCTGCTCATCTTTCATGTGGATTCAGCTCCCTGTAGTGTGGTGGATGATAGCATGAAGTGAGCTCATGTTGATGCTGTAGGAACTCGCTGGAGTCTCGAATAAAGGCGAGGAAGGTAGACTTCAGTCACCTCGTACCACTAACAGGAAGTGGCTACATCCCTATTTTTAAAAAAACTTTTCTGTGTTAAATAGGAAGCTGAAGTGACTTTATTTCTTGAGCTTCACAGCAAGCGAGTGCTGTGAGAATATAGTAAGACAAAGAGCCCCGAGGCCTTTGCATATGTTTCTGCTGTGCCGTCGTCTCTAAGGAAGAGCATGACTCAGTTACACTGACTTGAAATATTCAGAAGTATATTATTTCTCTTGCAACAGAAGGGCTTGGCACTCCACTCTGTTGGAGGTGCCTTTTTTTTCCTAGGCAACAAAATGATAGTAAATTGTTTAGACTTCCTCATGGCTGTTAAATTCCTTCCCATAACACCCCCTGAAAACAGGACAAGTGCTAGGATATTTTGGGCTGCAAAGATCAGTCCTGCGATGCTCCTGTTGGCACAGCGCTGAACTGGCAGTCAGGCACTAAAGGCAGTGATTTCACTCTCTGTCTCTCTTACCTCTGAGATGTGTGGCCAAGTGCCAAACCAGCTGTGCTTTCCAGGCGGCTTCCAGCTTTTTTTCTCCCGGGTAGGTGAGTCTGGCCTTGAAGAGACAAATGCACACATGTTCATGCCTCAGCACTTGAAAAGAAAAGGAGCAGTTTCTTATCAATTGCATTGGAGCAGGGAGAGAAGATAAATCCTCTGGAGGTGAAGCTACATGGCATGTAAGCACTTGGAAGGGAAAATGCCATTGTTGGTGCTGGTACAACTCCAACATACTCGATATTTGAGGATCGTGCTGTTTCCTGGCCAGAGCTACTTCTGGGCTTTGCCTGGATTGTGTTATATAGTACTGCTAAAATCTTGGCTTTGGGATGGAAGGTACCTGTTCAGCTTGTGTTGGGGAAGGGTAGCCATCTACTTAATTTCCTTTTTTTTTTTTTTTTTTATTTTTCATGGAGTTGCATCTTTCGTAGTGGGCACGCCATGCAATTCAGCTGATTAGGGCTTTCCATGAGAGAGAAGTGTCTCTGGTTGGTTTTGCCAAGCAAATGCCATCCTCCTTTTGCAGCCTTGTTCAGCCTCAGGGAGCAGAGTCACTGAGGGAGCCAGCAGCTTTAGCCAGCACAGTGACCCGCACTGGGACAGGTCTTGTATGTGAGGTCAGGAGGTCCAGGAACCCCACAGGCAGCTCTGATGCTCCTGGGATCTGTCTTCTTCCCTGGGCACATGTTCAGTGTTGCTGGATGCCTGGTTATGTTTCTTTTAAACTGAAAGCTTGAGCTCTGTGACTAGCTGAGTTTAGGTAATTAGGTATGAATACAGTCAAGATGGATGGTGTAAGAAACAGGAGTGGTGTGGCAGTGAAGAATGCAGCAAAGCCTGAAAATAAATGGCTCCAGTTAAATAGTGCAGCAGTCATTGCGATAAGGGACTGCAACTGAGTGAATCACAGACTGCTTTGTGCCCTTTTTACTACTTGCAGAGGGATTGGAGCCTGCCAGCGAGATCCTCGTGCTGGTAAGTTCAGGTTATGCATCTGCGTTGACCCTTGCAGCAAACTTGTAAACTCCAGAAAGTCACATTTGCCTTGGACAGCCTGCACTCCTGGAAGTGTGTCTAGCTCCAATGGAAAAAGACACTGCTCCTGTGAGAAAACAGAGCTGGAAGTGTGTTCCCTAACGGGGTTCATGCCTCTTTCCAGAGCAGAAATAATGACTATGAGGGTAGGGGTAAATGGAAGACAGCAGTTCTTACAAACAAGGTTGCAAGAAGGAAAGAAAGGACAAAACTGGTACCAGATTGTATTTAATTAAGAAGGAATCTGATGGTTAACGGGCAATTTGGCCTTCTCTTTCCCTGTCCTTCTCCTCTTCTGTGGCCTGGTGGCTGGTGCACTGTGGAGTGTTTATCAGCTGGCACATCTCCGGTTGTCCGAGACGGTTACTGGAGCTGCCCGGACCACGTGCCCTGGACAGCTTGACTTTTCCCGACTGCGGGAGGTAACACCTTGCTTACTTTCCTCTCTTGCTGCTCCGGTGAATCCACCTGCAGGAACCTTGTAAGGCAATGTGAATGAAGATGCATCCTGTCTCCGAAGTCATGTGTCCTTGGCATTTCTTTTTTCAGCTATCAAGAGAAATTTTACTTGCACACGCAACTCATTAGATGAGTAACTTACATATTGCTGTCTTACATTGACTACACACATGATATGTAGCAGTATGAATGACAGATTTAACTATAAGAATATTTTTGCTGAATTATGTCACTTGTCCTGCCTTCCACACAGTTTGCAGAGTTCTGTCATCAGAGGTATGCTTGCTAAAATAGCATTATCTGGACAGGATGGCAACTAGCAGCTCCATCAAGACCTTCCTCAACCTTTTAGGAGAAAGCCCTGGTAAGTCTGGTAAAGGCACATGGCTTTGGAGACAGTGGAGGAGCTAATTAGAGGCATCTCAGTCTGTTTCAGTGTAACACCATAAAAAGTGTGTGCTAGCTAGAAAGCAGAACATCTGGCAAACAGGCTAATGAGAGCCAGACTGGGGGAGCTCTGAGGCAAATGCAAGAGCTACCCTGTAGAGTTTGTTTATAACTCTTTGAATTTGTAGGAGGTTACTAGTTTGTTGGATTTTTAAAATTATTATTATTACTTATTAAAACAAATGCAGGCACTAAAGATCAAACAATGAAAGTCTGAATTTGACATGTAATAGGCTGGCTGGGAAGGGTGATTTATCCCTTGTTCCTGTGAACATTTTCTGTCCCTTATTCCCCTCTTGGCTCTGCCCTTGAGATCCCCCGTGGCCACATGAGCAACTCTGAATGAGAGGAGTTTGTTTGTGTTCTCAGCCAATGGAGAGTTTTTCCTTCCCCTAAGCAGAGCATTTGTTTTGCAAAGGGAGAGGTTTGGGCTCTGGAAAGTTTATGCTCTTTCTCTTTCTTTGTTTTTTTGTTTTTTTTTGTTTTTTATTGTAATGATGACATATGGAAACTATTTACACAGGAGCATGCTCTGCTGCACTGAATGGAAATGTTGGAGTCCCGGCAGTATCGTTCCGGATGCCTTGTGTAAGCAGCCAGCTGGTTTTGCTTTTTCTTTTTTTCACTTTTCTTTTTTTCCCCCTCCCTCTCTCCCTTTTCAGTGAACGTCTGGGATAAGTTACACAAGTGTGGAAGGAAGCTTTGCCATCTGTGAACAGCTCAGTTGGTCTTGCTTTTTCATGCCCCTTGTACTGTGAACTTCACAAATATCTGTTTTCTTTTTTTGCTGGGGGTGGGGGAAGACTCCTTGCTGTGACTAGTCAGCACTTTGACTCCTTTCCCATTAGTTGTTCATGTTCACTGGGGAGCAAATTCTGCTATATGCCAAAATAAGAGAGCATGGCACATGAAGTCTTGCTTTACCACCACGCTCATGCTTAAAAGCTCTTTGTCCCACATCTAAGCCTTCCAACAACTTGCACTTAGAAACATTCTGCCACTAGGACAGTGATAGGGAAACAATTTAACTGAAGTCTGAGCCACCTTCCTCAGAGGGGAGGGGAGAAAACATTTACTTCTGCAGAGAGCAGAGGAAAATCGTTTGTGCGTAGCTTTCCCTTGAGGAAGCTGCAAAATTGAGGGTCGGCTTTCGGAGGAGAGGGAGGGAGGAACTTCAGATCTGACTTGTCTCCCTCTCCCCAACTCTGAACACAAGCGTGCCTGCTTCCCGACACGGCGGCTGTCATGCAGTGGAGAGAGCCGCCTGCCATCTACTTCGAGGATTACGGGAGTCCTGTGGAGAGATCCTCCTATCTCATTGAGCTCAATACTAATGGTAAATGCCGTCGGGGATGTTCGGCAGCACGAGCTGAGCGGAGCGGAGGTTGCATTAGTCTGTGTCATTGTTATCATGGGAGCAGCTGAGGAAATTAGCTAGCTGGAGGGCTGCCAAACAAACAGTCAGAGGGTTGCTTTTCAAATTTATTATTATTTTTATTATTATTTATTACGCAGATGATGCTGTTGCCTCAGGGATGCTAGATCAACCTTCTGGTACCTGATGGGGAAGGAGCTGATCCACAAAATGCAGCTCCCCACCGGAACACTTCACCAGTACATTTTCTGTTGTCTGTGCCTAGAAAGATGATGTCTGGTTTAGACAGGAGGAAAACGTCTTGGTTTCTAGAGTTATTTTTTGTTTCTGATTTGCATCTTTGAGTGCTGTTTTGTGTTCCCAACCTTGATCTCACTGGGACATCTCCTCTGTTTCAGCTGCAAGTCCTCTGTGTGAAACACAGAGAGCGGTCCTGTTTTTTTACTGTGGTGTATCTTTTCCTAGTGTTGATCCTTTTCAAAGAGAGGTTGGTCTTTGCGAAAGAACTACTTCAGCATTAACGGAAGTTTTAGCATGTTTTGGTAGGGTACATTGTTTTGGTGTTTTGTTTAATGCTACAAACCTTTGCTGATTTGACCACAGTATGTTTTGATGTACTTAAATTTCGTATATACTGTAATGCTCCAATAACACGGTAATATTTTAAGCAACCTGCTTAATATGTCCCTCTTCCCCAGAAGAGCTAGTGCAGCCAAGGTATTGATTCTGTGCTTTTTCAATATCCCCTGAACTGTGTGAGAAGAATCACACGCAGATTTTTCTCTGAACGCTTGCTGTGTTTTGACGGGGGAGTTCTGGAAAGGCCTGAAACTCCAGCTCCTGTTAGTGCCTTCACAGCTGTTGATGGTTTGAGCCAGGCATCCTGCAGCCTCACCCCAGCCACCAGATAATGAAGGAGCTGTGGGTGACGTGCTGTAGAGGTCTCCGTGTAACATCGTGGATGGCACATACGGCTCTGGGCATCTTCAGACGGCAGGTTATGCGTGGTAAGAAGAGGTTGCGCTCTCTGCTCCGATGTACCAGTCACTTGTGCGCCTCAGCAAAGTCTGGGGGTGTTTGACACCTCTGCGCCTGTCTGTGGTAATGCTTGAGGTCTTTGAGGCTGGGGGCTGAAGGCCACTTTGTGCTCTGCCTCTACTGTGACCCGGTTTAGTGCCTCGCAGAGGGGAAGGCAGGCAGGATGGGGCTGCAGTGTGTTTCCTCTGGCAGCAAACGACCTCTTAGGATGGGAATGAGGATTGGAAAATACTTGTCTTCTGCACAGTAAAGAACTTCAGCAGTGAGTCCAGGTTCTGATGAAGATGTGCTCCTTCTGCAACTCTGTTAAGCATTGAATGCAAAAAGGTTTTTGCTATCAGGCTGCAGTTTGAGGGAGTCTGTCTTTTTGAAACACACATACAGGAAAAGCTTCGTAAATAACATTTAAGAACTTCTCAGAGCTCACAATATAAAGCTTCTGATTTTTGCATATTGCTGTAATCTTTTACTTAAAAGGCAAACAAACCTAGAAGACTGCCATCCAGTTCTGTGGATAAATAAAATCTCTGTTATTCCATTTTTTCAAGAACCATGCTCATTCAAGGTGTAAAAGCAGTGTGGGGGAGGAATCAGCCTCATTCAAACATTCGTCCAGATTTTGAGTGGTATTTTAAGGGTACGGGGGAAGCAACGAAGAGAAATAGGCTTAAATGCTGCAGGATTGTCAGCAATCTGAGTATGCAATCTGGAAAGTCTTCACAAATCCCAGATAAATGTTATCTTAATTTGATTTGAGGGTGGAAAAGGCAGCTGTGGCTCTACATTGGGGAAGGGGTTTCTGATTTCTTCCCACTGCCTGCCTTTCTGCCAGCAGCATGTGGTGCCATTTCCCTTGGTGGGTGCAGAGTTTTTGGCATGGACTCTTTCTCCACTCCAGAGGGTGTTCTAGAAAGACTGAATCAGTAATTCAATAAGGATTATTTTGTCATTATTTTGTCATAGCAAAGAGATGCAGCAAATCTTCAGCAAATTGTAATTTTTTTCCCCTCTCTCAAATAACTTCTTGTAAGTCAGAGAGAACAAGCTACCGCATCACAGCTTCAGTGCTCATAAAAAGAGGGAAATCAGCACTTTTGCACTGGCAAGATCAATTTTACGTGTACCCTCTTTGGGAACATGAGGCACTGGAGGAGGGAAGTCTCCACTGAGAGCAAGAACAACCATGTGGTCTGGGTAATGATTGAAACTCTGCAGAACTGAGTGCGTGGCCAGCTCCGCCACAGGTTTCATGTGTGGCCCTAAGCAGGTCTCACTTCTCTGGGGTCTCTGCTCAGTATTCTTTGTCAAAGGTGCAAAATAAAAATTCCAGTCCCAGAAGAAGAAAGCAAGCGACATTCCCTTTTTGAACAATTCTTGTCTTCATGCATGTTTTTCATGTGTCTTAATAGCACTGAGGCTGCTGAATGCAAAAAATGGCAAGTATTGTGGAGTTTATGTATGTGGCCTGCATAGCTCTCCCATGGGAAGGGCACTAGTATGTGTTGCTATGCTTGGGAGTTGCTTTTTGCAGTTGAATTGTATTTTTTTAAAAGAAATCTTTAGTTATGAAATCTGGTACAAATGTTCAGTAAAGCATTGTTTTATAGTGCTTTATTGGTGAGAAAGACACGCTGTTAGAAGTTTCAGTATCAGTCTATGGGATATGAACAGAAAATTAGTCTTGCTGTTTGTTTTCATCAGAGGGGTATTGGTACTTATCTGCATCAAAGAGAGTGTTGCAAAGATGCATTGTTTAATGACTCTAGAGAGCTCTGAAAAATGAGGCTTTCTACTAAAAATACTGACTGCTGCTATTAGTGTACTATGCAGCTTCTATGCTGAGACCGGTTTCCCTTGCCAGTGGTAGTCCTGTATTCCATCCTTCTGTGGTCTCTCCTACCATTAAATGTGAAAAGGCAGTGTTCCTTTAGCAAGCCTACTTTTATTTTGTGGGTTGGACATCCTTGGAGACTTCTAGCTGTTAGCTGCCTGTTTATGGTTTATGACTGCTGATAGTATGCTACGAACATGACAGCACAGATCTCCTGAGCCAGGAGACCTGCTTATAGTATTAAATAGGATGCTGTCTCCTTTGATTATCTTCTGGGAGCATTCCTGTGTTGAAGTGCTGAGTTTGAGTGTGTCTCTTAAAAGCTCCTACATGGGAAGAGTCAATTTGTCTGTGTACAAGCTGCCAGTTTCCTGGGTACTCTGCCACCTCTTGATACTTGTCTCTGGTCCCAGTGCCTGGCTAGTTTGCATGCCTCCTGATCAATCTCAGCTCTCCTAATTGTAAATCAATTTTTCTCTTATTGTACTGGTGCAGATGGAGGTAGCTATGACGTTATTAATGATGCATCCAGCCCTGCTGCAGGAGACTGCTGCGCGCAGCAAAGCTCTGCCCGACACAACTGGGAAATGAACTACCAAGAGGCAGCAATCTACCTCCAGGTGAGCCCTGCTGTTTGGTGTTTTGTGTGAAAAATGGACTTCTGAAACTATGGTAGTTCTTGATTATAAGAAACAAAGAGCTTCTGTTTGATGTTAAAAATTTGGTGCTTTGCAAAGGAATCTGCTTAAAGAGCAGGGTGATGCTGGAAGCACCATCAGATGGGCTCTGGCAAGTCATTTGGGAGCAACTGAACAAGCTACCCATCCTCTCCCATCTCTCCCAGTGTGAAGGACTGCAGTAGTTGAGGGATTCAGCACACGTTCATGCCACCTTGCCATGGAGATTTCCGTAACTTGTCATTTCATCTCTTCAGTCACTCCGAGGTGAATGGTCAGTGCTCTCCTGGAGACATCTCGTGTTCTGAATGTGCAGGTCCTAATCCTGCCTTGGCCACAGATTTGGTGGGTGGTCCTGGGATGTTCATTTAGCATCAGTCAAGCCCTTCAGGTCATGTAAGACACAAGAGAAGGTAGAGGTCTTGATTTCTTGATTCAGAAAGCATACTGAGATTAGGATCAGCCCAGGAATGAAATTTATCATATTTTAAAAGAAAAAACAACAAACAAACAAAAAAACCTCACCCATGCTCCAGTCACAGGAAACACCATCATTACTCCAACAATGGTATAATATTTTTAAGATTGATGTAGAGTCTGGTGTGATGAATTAGCTATCAAAACTGAGCTTCTCTCAGAGCTGTCCAGTCTGAAGTTGTTGCTGGTTCCCTTACTGTCCTTCTTTCCTCCTTCTCTTTGTTCCCTTTCAAAGGCTCTGCATTGCAGCTTGACATGCTTTGGACCCGGTTAGTTTTTTTGCTTAAGCCACTGCAAGGTGATTGAAACCATTTGTCCCTCCCTGCTCCTACCCCACAGGACTGAGAAGTATTGCTTCTCTGACATTTTAAAACTGAGTAGGCTTGAACCCTGGTAATAGTTCAGCTTTGTCATGTGCTAGAGCAGCACTGATAATATAATGGTAGCTCCAGCCCCTCCTGGGCTTTTGTTTAAACTCATGATTATTGGAGATGCTCTGCAAAGGGTCATTGAGTTGCTGCAGTGTCTGATGGTAATGTACGCAGCAGGCTTGGCCCTTCAGATGCAGATTATTCTTGCTGCTGCTTTGAACAATGGTCATGATGACAGTGTCCTTGAAGTAGACATAACTTAAAGAGCATGCAGATTGTTTATTTGAACCAGTAGCTGCAGGCAAGAGTGTCTTATCTGAATAAGAGGACTTTGCTGTCCAGCAACGTTTTGAATTGCTTCTCTACCAAGAGGCAGAATTTAGATTATTTTTCATTCTGCAAGTGTGTTTTGTCAGGCATGAATAAGAATGCCCTGCTGATCTAAGCTAGCATTCTCTTTGAGTGGGGGGGCTTGCATTTTATGGAGCTTGCTGCTGGGTTTTGTCCTGCTTGCAATCTGGCTCACTGACCGGGCAGTGTTTGTTTGTTCTTAAATAGAATGTGAGCCTGCTTGTGAGACAAGTAAGTGAGAAACATTTGAAACCCTCTTATGAATTAGTCTCGAGAATGCTTCACTTCTTAAAGGAGATCCTGTTTCCTGACCTTGTTATCCATTTGCAATCACAGTTATTCCGCTTTGATAGTAATAACTTACTGTCCTTAGAGTAATTGTTTACCTGGAAATACGTTAATTTAAAAAAAACAACCAAACTTATTGTGCATCTGTATGTCCCAGCTGGGAAAAAATGATCTCTTATGACTGCTTCCAAGAGGCAGCAAGTTTCCTGTGAGTGACAAAGGCTCCCTTGCTTAAACTATTGACTCAAGAAAGAGAAGCTGTTGGGTGGTTCTGCATGAAAAACCTCTAAATTCTCCCCAAACTAAGTTTTGTCCTAGAGGTAAAAATAGTAATGATGTAGCTGTTTAAAAATCAGTTGTAGGCAAACTGTTAAGATGGAGTATCTGACCTTTTAATGTTAATTAAGCTTTCTAGTTAAAAGGGAATGACAAATCAGCATAGAGACTTGTTAATTTTTCATGGAGTCTGTCTTCTCACATTCCTGAAGGAGAAAACACTGTGTGTGCTCCAGTGTTTTCTCCCAGATATTTTGCAAGGCCAAGATAAGGAGGAGCAACTGTCAGCCAGGTGCCCTGGAGCTTATCTGTGTGTTTTCGTGTTCTGTCCTGGAGAAGTTTAATCAAATGAGTCTGCAAACATGTGGAAGTGGTTGCAAGTAAATGAAGTGCTGTGTTTATGTTGGGATGTTGACTAAAGTTTCTTTGCCTACCTTTATAAACTCTCGCAGCACTCTTCCTTATTTTGAAAAGGCTCAAGGGTTTCTGAAGCAGGAGTTTGTGGATATTAATGAGTTTCATTACTGAAATATGCTTATGAACAGAAGGAGATGTCCCAAGTGTGTGGAGTTCATTCCTCAATAAACAGATCAATGTCAGGCTGTAAAGTGGGAATAGTCTGTTGGGAATTGTATCTAATCCTTATAAAAGTCTGCATTCTTCATGTGGAAAGCTCTGTTATAGTACCAAGAGTCACTAATGCTATTCTCTTCTTTATTCCTACTGCCTTAGGAAGGAGAAAATAATGATAAGTTCTTCACTCACCCCAAAAATGCCAAAGCACTTGCTGCCTACCTCTTTGCACACAATCACCTTTTCTACCTAATGGAGCTGAGCACAGCACTGCTTCTCCTGTTGCTGTCTCTCTGCGAGGCACCAGCTGTTCCTATGCTCCGTCTTGGCATCTTTGTAAGTACTTTGGGGCAAAATGAAGAAGTCCGCCTGTTTTGCAGTGGTGGGTAAGAGGAAAAAGAAGGCTAAGCATGGAGGAAGAAGGTAGTAGTAGGAAAAAACACCTGGCCTTGTTCTGTAAATTGGTTGACAGCAGATATGTCAACTAGCAAAACATCCTTTCTCCATCTGATGTGCATAGACCACAATGAAAGTGACACATTTCATGTTACCAGTTTGTGCAGTTCTTAAATTTTGTAACTGTTAGAGAATTGTGTGGTTTTTGCTTTTCCTTGAGGTAACTCAAGAATCTGTGTGCTTTGATGGAGTAGTTTTAAAGTCATTGTCAGGGTTGGTGCCATTAATGCAGCACCACCACTGGTTCCTAGAACACAAACAGATCTGAGCCTGGGACAGGCTGCTAAACCTTCTCCCGTCCTCTCCTCCCAGCGTTGTGAGGACTCTTTTTAGTGTGTCTGTGTGTGAGTGACTTGAAGTTTTACGTCTAACCTTCACAAAATTTAGGTTGAGAGAAGGGATACACAAACTGATGTGTAACGTTGTTGGTCCACAACCGCTTCATGAGGTACCGCTGTCAGGCACAGTGCTAGGAGCTGCTGTTGCTGGTGGGAGAATCTACATCTGCTTCTGGAGCTGTTAATGGCACCCTAGGACCATGCCAGGGGTGTAGAACAGCCTTGACAACCCTCGGGTCAAAGCATTCCTCAAAATGAGTCAGGGCTGCATAACTCAGTTTGGGTTTTGAGCTGTGGCTAAAGCTGAGGTTGTAAGAAAATACTGGTGTCGTCTTTGTGGTGCATTTTGCATCTTCTGACAGGGAAGGGGTCCTTCAGCACTGCTAAAAGCAGTGTTCTGTTCCAGAGCTTGATCAGGACCCTGTCTGTGGTTATCCAGAATGTCTGGTTCAAGAGAAAAGCCTTCTCTATGTAAATGCTCTCTGCCCCACAGCTCTCCTTCCTGCATTTCACTAAGAAAATTACAGTCTCAATCTTTTAAAAGTGTTTCTGCTCAAATTCCTGATTGCTGGTGTCTTGCCCTTTTGTTTCAAATGTATCGATACTTTTTTTTGATGTGTTATTCAAGTCCAAAAGGGATGTGGATTTCAGGAAATTCTGGGCTGATACTGGTTAGGGGAAAATTGTACAGGCTTTAATAAAAGCACAAAGCAGTACGTATAGAAACTTTGAAAAACAGTGCTGTGCTAGATTTAAGAGTGGCCTTGGGCTTTCCTGCATGTCACAGAGCTGTGCTCAGACTGTTGTCAATCCCACATGCTTCTTGAAAAAGGAAGGGCAGAAGTGTGGCCTCTGATGTGCTGCTGTTTGTAATCAGAAGCACTGGTTTAAGCTTTACTGTATTGTAACAGGTCCATGCAACCCTGGAGCTGTTTGCGTTAATTGTGGTAGTCTTTGAACTCTCAATGAAGATGAGGTGGCTGGGCTTCCAAACCTTTATCAGGCACAAAAGGACTATGGTAAAGGTAAGTTGTCTGTATGATTGTCAGTGTTTCTCCTTCAGCATCTTCAGGAGCCAAAGAACCAGATTAAATATTGGCCTGTACTGTAGCAGAGATGACTTAGCCGTGTGTCCCAGCTGCCAAATGATTCATGTGAGATCTCCAAGCTGTCCGGGACACCTCCCATCCTTAAAGTGTCCAAATAAATGGGTGGTCAGTGAGAGCTTTGCCTTTCCCAGAATGAGACTGCAGCTGTGCCTCTCATTAAACCCCTGTTTTGCAGACTTGCGTGCTGTTTGTACAGTTCATAGAAGCCATCGTGGTGTTGGTACGCCAAACCTCGCACGTCCGGATAACGAGAGCTCTGCGCTGTATCTTCTTGGTGGACTGCCGTTACTGTGGTGCCGTCAGAAGGTGAGTGGTCAGCTGGCTGGGTTTTCTGCTGTCATGCTTGTGACTAGGGTGGAGGAAAAGCACTCTGATCCTGCAGACATCTCAGGAAAATAAGTGTCTTTCATGGGCATTTCAGATCTCAGAGGTCTTTTGTAATTGTGATTGAAGCGTACCTAGTGTCTTTCCTATGTAGGGAAATTTCACAGGTAGTAACTTTGGATGCGATCACGGTACACAGTGGTTATGTGTACTGTCCTCAGATGTATAAACTACCTCAGAGAGCACAATGCGTGAATGTGGCTGTGTTGTTTCTGGCTCCTAGGTTTGCCTGTAGACTGCACAATGAATCACAGAGCTAGTCTTTAGTCTGGAGAAGTCAAGTTGACAGGGTGACATTAGTATTGTTTGCAGTACCTGAGAACTGATTGCAAAGGACAGATAGGTAGCTTAGAAACAATCTTAATTTACCTAGCATTCTACTTTTAATCCCTGGAGGGAGTAGGAAGAAAGTCCTCAAGTATGGTGTGTTGTTGGGTTTTTTCCCCTGCCAACCCAGAGGAGAAAACATGCAAGTTTTTGTTTATTAATGTTTTCTTATTTTTCAGAAATCTGCGACAGATCTTCCAGTCCCTCCCACCATTTATTGACATTCTTCTCCTCCTGCTTTTCTTCATGGTGATTTTTGCCATCCTGGGTGAGTTGTATTTATGGCAGGTGAAGTGATGCTCTTAACCAGTTACTGTCCAAAAGCAGCACAGACAGCCTGGATGAATATAAAGCTGATCAGATTCAGAGTCCTGCCAGGATCTTCCATTTATCCCATTTCATCTGCCGTCATCTGGAAGGCAGAATTAAAGATCAAAAAAATCTAGAAGCTGGGTATTTGATTTTGAGACAAAGGTCCTTTTGACCTCTTCCAAAGGATAGTCTGTGGTATGTGTGTTTGTGGTTTCCAAGCTCTGTTTCCATCAACTATTCCTCAATCTTGTAAGTATAATCTATGTTCCCACGAATGCATGTGTCTGTAGTGTACCTGCTACAGTCCTAGACTCAAACCATCCCCAGAAAGCTTGTTTTCTGAAAGACTCGGTGAAATACCGATGACGCATATTGGCAAATCTGTATGGAGAAGCCCTTCCAGATACTTTTCATGGTGTCAGAGAGGGGTTACTCTTAGTGTTACCTTCTTTTCGGGAGCAGACTCACCACTCTACTGCTTGACATTAAACAGACTTTATTTTTGTTTGTACTTCCCCCTTTCTTCTCTCCTCCTCTGCCTTCTCTGCTGCTTCTCTAGGTTTTTACTTGTTTTCTCCCAACCACTCAGATCCGGTGAGTATCGCTGATTTTTTGAACTGAAGCTTGAGTCCCATTTTGACCAGCTTGAGAATCAAACGTTACTGTGTAGATGTAGCTTATTCCTGTGTGGTGGCCTGGGAGGCCAGATGCTAGCTGGTCAGAGGCTGTTGGCAGTGTTACCCTGGTTTACCCCCTGCTGGGAAGGAAGACGGTGCAGAGAACTTCCTCAAAGACAGGATGTCCCAAAGGGAACGTTCCCATAGTTGTTCCTTGTTTTTGTTGTCTTAATTCCGTCAAACGAGCCACCTGCCACTGTCCCCAGGGGAGGAAGGTATCTGGGTGAAAGCTCGGCCACCTCAGACCGTGGCTGTCAGACTCTAGCAGCCACGAGTTCCTGCTGCTGCCGAGGCTGTAGCTTGCTAGGAGTTACTACTAGAAAAATGTGTAGATGAGCTTTTGATTGTTTTAACTCTTCACATGCTATCTCTAAGGGACCTTTAAAAAGGATTAATGCTGAAGTGCCCTTTCCCTAGGGGAGGCATCAGGGACTTGTAGAAGTGCCTGTATTCAAGTGGGTGGGTGGGCTGGTTGTTTTGTTTTTTGAACGAAATGTCACTATGAAATTCTGCTTGCGTTTTGTCATGGGAGTTTTTTCTTTCAGTACTTCAATACCTTAGAGAACAGCCTCGTGAATCTCTTCGTGCTTTTGACCACTTCAAAGTAAGTTCATGCTTTTCTAGCTCAGTCTTTCCCCTTGTCCCCAGAGAAGTCTAGCAGAGGGAAGAGTTTATTTGCAGAAATGCTCTGTCTCCAAATGTGACCCCTTTCCTCTGCATGAGAGAGAGATTTCCTGGGTCAGCCTGCATGGGAAGAACTGGTACTTCATTTTGTTTTAGGACACTGTGACCTCAGATGCAGAGTTATCTCTGAGTGACTCAGGCCACTTCATTGCTGTGAGGGCAATAAAGGAGGAAACGGCTTTATTAGGCCTTGGTCCAAGAAGGGAAAGTTTCTATTTGTGCTCCTTTGTCAGTCGACAGTTTGCTGTTGTGAAGTAGCTTCCTATTCCTCTGCTTCGGTTCACCTATCTGCCAGGAAAGGGGGATAACAACAGTAGGTAAATATTGATCTGCTGTCAGGGAGAGCTCTGAGGATTAGGAAATTAGCACAGGATGGAATAAATCTTAGATTGTAACACTCTTACACCAAGGCTGTATTGCTAAGTATCAAAGCACAACCCTTAGCCACGTTACAAATCCCCTTTGACCATTTCGTTTTCCGGATGTGCAAGGAATGTGCTTTTCATATTTATCTTTTTCATCATGCCTCCATGTTCTTGCTGCTCGTTGCTAGGCACAAACTTCTGTGTCATGAGCAACCACACATTTTGCAGAAATGTGCAGATCTTTGGATGTGAGTTTACACACACACCCCCATGTCCTGTGCCTCTTGCCTTTGTAGTGGGAAGTGTAACGTGAGATATTTGGTGCCTAAACTTGTGTCTTTTTCGGATGCAGTTTCCCTGACGTGATGATGCCATCTTATGCCCGGAACCCCTGGTCCTGTGTCTTCTTCATAGTGTATCTCTCCATTGAGCTGTACTTCATCATGAACTTGGTGAGTTTCTTGTTGAAGCACTTGACTTCTCTCTGCCTGACTTTGGAGCTCATTGCCCAGCAGAGTTTCCCTATTCCCAAGAGTGCTCTGTAATAATCTGAGACCCTTTGGCAGAATACTTCTAGAAATGGCAGCTTTGCTACACAGAGGAGTCTTTTAAAGTTTAACCACAAGGTGTTGAACTAAATCACAGGAAACAGAATGATACGAATATCTTTCAACTTCTCTCACATTAATATCATGCTTGGAGTGACATACTCAGTTGCATGAAATTTATTGTCCTTTTCTGTCTTAATTATTTATCGTAAAATGGCATTTTATTATCTGGGCTTGCCTGAAATACTTTGTAAATCAGTTTGAAGGGGATGGAATTACTAAGTATGGCAGGACTTGAAGAGTGCTGATAACTGCAGTGTGAGAGCATGGCTGCTGTGCTGGCGTTGCTTCTCACAGCATCTAGACAGGGCCAAGACCAGCTCAGGTGAGGATGTGAGCGGTGGAAAAGGGGTTGTCAAAGGAGTTGAGGAATTCTACAGCTCAAGGTGAGTGATTTGATGCTTATAGGGGGCTTGGATTTCGCTGCTGCTGTCCTAGATGGAGGGTTAGTTTTGACATGTGTTTGCCAAAGCTCCCGTGGAAGGGTAAGTCCAGAAAGCAGCCCTCAAAACCCGCTTTCCAGGAAGAGATCAGGGCATTTTAACAAACCTTATGATACTGTTTTCTGTTGGCATGTGTGGGGTTTAGTCTTAGCTCTTAAAACCACTAGTGAGCGTTAGGAGGCCAGAAACATCTGGACCTTTTCCAAAAAGTGGATCAATGTGTGTGCAGCGTGCGTGGCGATCCTTTTGTGGGATCCCGTATGGCCAATGGGCCCTTGCTGACTACATTCTGTCTCAGTCAGTGTAGCGCTTAGTAAATTCCTCCTGCAGGCAGTGCGTCTTCTTGGCTCTAGATGTTCCTGACTGTTCGAGAAGCACTGGCACAGGTAGCCACAGAGTATGCGGATCTCTCCTGTCTTCTCTCTGCAGCTTCTCGCTGTTGTGTTCGACACTTTCAATGACATCGAGAAAAGGAAGTTTAAGTCCTTGCTGCTGCACAAGCGCACAGCCATACAGCATGCCTACCGCTTGCTGATCACCAAACAGGTACAGGGCCCTGCAGGGAGGCTGAGAACAGCCTGGGATGCGGCAGGAGGGGAGGTCAGCTGTGTTTTAAGAACACAAGTGGTCTGGAGTGTTTAAAGAGCATGTTCCAGAAAAGTTGATTTATATCTGTTGACTGTAACCATACTTGCCAAGGGCTACTGTTTTTTCATTGTGTAACTTGTTTATATCTGTTTCTGGAGAAAACACAAAGTAGTCTGAATTTCAGACCCATGTGAGGTTATGGAAGTGTCTTGATAAAATGAGTGAAGTTTGTTCTGGAGAGCATGCAATCATTGATTTCTCTCTGATTCAGTGTGGGTCACGTGAGGACTTGCTTCTCAAGCACCAGTACTTAGAAGAGGGGTTGGTTATACATGTGAATGTACAGTACAGTTGCTAGATACTGCATGAGTAAATGGTGCAGAAACAGAAGTAATTCACCTACAAACAACTCTTTACAGGGACAGAGCACTGGGGGAGAGGGTTGATTTCTTGCTTAACTTGTGGAGCAGGAAGAGAAATAAGGCCCCAAAATAACTAACCCACTTCTAGTAGATTAGTTCATGTTTAGGGCACTTTCATTGTATGAACAGTTCCTGAGGAATAGCTGATAGTCTTAATAAAGTGCCAGTAATGGGATCTGTTAGGCTCTCTACTAATTTTTGCAAGAAGAGTGCTTGAACTCTGTTGCTTGGGGTGTCTAGTTGGACAATTTTCACATGATAGGGCAACAGGGAACAGCTCTGCATTTGCTGGAGGGACCGACTGCCTCTGTGCAGTTTTCTGATCTCTGTGCTCTGGGATAAGCTCAGTACGTTAAAGTAATAGCTTAGAGTACTTTTGGGGCTTAGTTATAATGGCATCTTACGATAATGTAGAAATCCTGCTTAAAACAAATCCAGAGTGAGAATTAAATACGCTAGCCTCTATGTGCTTCTGCCTGATGTCGCTGCTTATGACAACATTCCCTTGTTTCTAGAGGCCGTCTGGAATTTCCTTCAAGCACTTTGAAGGGCTGTTGCGGTTTTACAAGCCTCGGATGTGTGCCAGAGAGCGATATCTCACTTTCAAAGCACTGAATCAAAGCAATACTTCTTTAGTCAGGTAGGATGGTCTTACTGCTGCACCCAGAGCAGGGAGGTTGCTTCACTCCCTGAAGCTAGGCTGTACTTCAGAGAGGATGGCTGGGTTTATGGAAGGAAACTTGTCTGGGATGTGGGAATAGAGTTACGTGATTGAAAGGATTTGTCTGGGAAGCAGGGAGCTTGGAGGTGTGGGTACCCTGAGAGTTGAGGTTTTTCTTCAGAGGTGATGGAGTTCCTGCATGCCCTCTTGTGGATACAGCGATCTGCTGGCAGCCACCAGGCAGCCTCTATTTTCCACCTCCCCTGCCAGAACAGAGGAGCGAGAAATTAAGGAACAGCATTAGAGCCTGCAAAGAGCATTTCTTCACACAGTGCAGCCTCACAGCTTAACAAGTTTTTTTGTTTTTTTGGTTTTTTTTTCCAGCAGCTGGCTGTGTCCCCCAGGGTTTTGTTAATTAAAATCTGGTTCTGCTGGTGCTTTCAGGACTGTCATCCTCTGTGTTATGAGGCAGAGAATTACCATTCTGGTGGGTGGGTGGGTGGGTGCAGCTAACTCCAGCCAGCATGGAAGTAGAAGAAATTACAGCAGGAGACCTCCTCTTCCTTTTCCTTTGTTCTGGCCACAGACAGGCTTGGAGTGAGTCTCCCATGAAACAGGTGCCGATCCTTCTCCTTAAAGTCAAGTGCCACAAAGAAGTGTGGAAAATGGCATAGGGAGAAAGACTGAGTTTTTAAATTTAGGCACCTGATGACACCAATAAGAGTCTGAAAAGTTCAGCGTCCTCACTTTCAGATACCTAAAGCTGTTACAGGCCTGACCTTGAGCACCTAGACAGGTACTTACATTTTATGAGTTTCTTTGCTTTCATGTCCTTTTTCAAATTTCATTGTTACCTTGAAAAGAAAATGCGCAAAGTTGTTAGAAAAGAACTGTACAAGTAATTAAGACAGTCCAAGACTTCTTCATGAAGAGCAGTACAATCTCTGTCCCTTGGAGTTTGTTATCTAAGCCTCAGGTCTTTCCTTTCAGTGGTAAAATTCTGGAGTTCAGGAGAGTCAGAGTTTCCTCTAAGGGCTGTAGCATTACAGAAAGAAGGTAGGCTTTGCACCCTGTTCTGGCTATTGTCAGTCAGTAACCTTTGGCCAGACTGGGAAGAGGTCAGTGTTGAGTTATATCAACTGTGGTTGCAGTTCTAATAAGGAGTTAATAACTTCCAGGGACTCTCTACTGATGATGCCTGACAAGGACAATTAAGGATCTAATCAACTCCAAGGCTCTGATCAGATGCTTCTTTCTGTTTTGCAGTCTAAAGGATTTTTACAATTTCTATGAAGTTGTTGGCTTAAAATGGAAGGTAAGTATTTATTGTGTGGAGCAGAGGGGAAGCGTGTGTGGGAGGGACAGCAAAGGAGACCAGAGATTAAAGAGAAGGTGGGTAAGAAAAGGCAATCTAAAAGCAGCAGATGATGGGGATAAGGTGGGTCTCTGTCACTGCACGTTTTTTGTATGGATGTAGCATTGACTACTTCTGATCGTGGCTGTTCCAGGCAAAACGAAATCGCGAGCACTGGTTTGATGACCTTCCACGGACAGCATTCCTTATTTTTAAAGGTAACAGGCTGTGTTTTCATGACAGCATGTGTTCAACTAACAGGAAGAGCATTTCTTTAAAAAGACAGGGGCCTCTGAAGGGACCTTCTCTTATGTCCCTGGTAAACAGCTGAGGGAAGGCCTACTAACCAACTCTCTGTGTTTTCAGAGCCTCCAAGGCCAGAGCCTTGTATTCAGAGTCTCCAAGGAACATTTCTGTCATGTAAATATTCCCTGTGCTCTGACCCAAACCCTGGCTTCCTTAAAATAAGAGACTTCTTCGCAGAAGCTCTGTAGCAAAGCAGACCCTGAGGTCATGGAGGGCCATATTCCTTTTTCAGCACAGAGATTAGGTGGGGATTTATGATTGCTGAATCTAGTAGAGTTTACAGAGTTTCTCCATAGCCCAGGCAGCAACTCACAGCAGTGTCTGTGGAGTGGCAGTTGTGTTTTCACAAAAGCTGCTAGGCTTCCTCGTCCCAATATGTGGTTGCAGCGCTCGTACAGGTCAAGTGCAGCTGCTCGGGAAGGGGAAAGAGGTCTGAAATACTCATCCGTGTAATCCGTCTTGCAAATGTGATTTATGTCCCATGTCCCAAGTGTCCTGACTGAAATAAGAACTTATCTGCAATTATTTTTCAGTGTTGTATGCGAGTGGGAAACAGTTAATACCATCTTGATCCAAACACACAGCTGTCTTAGGAGTCCTACATATCTCTGCTGATGCATTCAACCCTTCTTGACAGCAAATGTGTTGTTCCAAACACAGGCAGTGCTTCAGCAGCTGCATTTACCTCTGTCCACACTGCAGAACTAGTACATAGAGAAAAAGAAGGCATCTCGGGGGTTAAGGATAGTGAGTTCATTGCTGCTAAAATTCTAGAGGAAACCTGAATTTGGTCCCAAGAAGTTAATAATCTGCTAATCTGTTTAGCTTCTGTGCTGAGGATTGGTATGAAAAATGTCTCTAAGAAAAACGTAGAGCAATCTGTGTGTGGGGTATGGAGGATCACGTGAACATTTGTTTTGTCATACTTTCCTTCATGCAGGCATCAACATCCTTGTGAAGTCCCGTGTGTTCCAATACACCATGTGTAAGTAGAAGTAATGAGCTGTCTCTCTGTTAGGCTCCCTTGATCACATAGGCCTGGTATGCTTGCAAGGACTTAGCGTGGTGGGGCCTGGTCTTTGGTCTGAGCATCTGAGCCATGGCTCACGTACAAATTTTGGAGTTTTGGCAGAGAGAGGGGCAACTGCATACTCGTACTGACCACTATTGCAGCCTGGACTCTCAGCTCTCGCTGTGTTGAGTCTTCTGGAGAGGCTCGTTGGTTCACTACTTCATAACGTACTTGTGGGTCTGATTCTGTAGAAGTCAGCTCATTGCATTTAGGTAGGTTGGTGGTTAGCTTTCACAAGCCTTGGGGTTTTTATCTTGCAGCTGAACATGCTGGGTAAGGAACTGCCTTGCCAGTCAACCACCTTCTTCCTTTTGCACTTGAGAAGGTGCAAGCATCATCATTGCTGGAGAGATTGCTTGGCAACTGTACTGCCTGCAAGAATGATTCTGTGCTCCTCTTCTCTAGAGAAGAAAGAGTAGCACTCGTGGTGCTACTTGCTATGTTCTAAATAATCTGTTCCTACTCAGTAATTTGGGGGTTTTTTTGAATGTTGGAGAAGTATTTAGTAAATTGGGATGCTAAACTAAAGAGGGTGAGGTGGGGTGGAGTGAGGAGATCTGAGTGAAAAGAAGTCCTGTACCTTCAGTTCTCAGGATTTGAATGTTAGGGAGCAGCGACAGATCCAAGCTGACAGGGCTTTGTCCCGCACTGCTGGGGACCCAGTGGTTCTCGAGATCTTGTGCCAGTGCTAGGAGGAAGCTGAAATATGGCAGAATGGAAGATAATGATGAGTAAAAATGATTGGGCATGATTCAGACCATTGTTTTGGTTTAGTTTTGTTTCTTTCTGAAGATAAAGGTACTGCATCTGTTAAAAGCCTGGGAAAAGTCAGGGTAGAAGACTCTCCCAAGTTATGAGGTCGATTTGTTCATTGAATTGGAAACAATGACCCTGCCACTTGTCCTATATTGTACTCTTTTTGTTAGCCTAGGAAATGGATGTCCTCTGGTCCAGGAGTGTTCTTGCTATGGGTTTTTACTTTGTTTTCCAGATACTGTGGTGGCTGTGAATGGAATTTGGATTCTTGTTGAAACCTTCATGCTGCAAGGTAGGAAACATTGCAGCTTGTTTCTTGACTGTGATGCTAGGGGATTAAAAAAGAGAAGGCTAGAAAAAGTTCTTCTTGTGTCTTGCAGGAGGGAATTTCTTCTCCAGAAACGTCCCGTGGAGCTACATAGTCTTCCTCACAAGTAAGCTGGTGCCTCCCAGCAGAGCTGTGTCATTTCATGAGTTGGGAGGGGAATAGGCAGCTCTGTTCCCAGAAGTTTATTCAGTTTGAAGTTAAAACTTAGCCACAGGCCTACAGACTCCATCTAGAACAATGCTGTGCCTGGCAGGGATTGGCAGCATCCATACAGACCCATGTGAACACTGCTGCACTGTTACACAGCTGCCTGTGCCACTGCCGTCTGGGGAGCCTCTTGCCTCTGGTGCAACTCTCTGCAAAAGCTGCTGTATTACTCTTAAAGCTGGCTTCAGCCTGAGAGCAGAATAGCCTCGTTTGTTAGGCACAGCGTGCAAAGTGATAAGCTCCTCCAGACTTGTGATGGCTCTGTGTGGAGTTGCTCACGTTGCTCTGCGCTGCACTGACTATTCCAGGAGGCATTACCAGCTCTGATCTGATTGCAGCTGTAAGCTGGCTCTCTGCCACACAAAGCAAGGCAGTCCTGCTGGAGTACAGAGTGCAGGAGCATGCTGAGGAGAAGACTGAAAGGGCTAGATGAACTAGTTGACAAGCTGAGTTTTCTAATTGAACTTCATCCCCTCCACGAACATGTACCTTAGTCTTCCTTTTCAGCCTAAGTATAAGCAATTGCATCTCCATGTGCTGGTTCCGTTGCACTGCCCTAGAACTCTTCAGTGATGTGAATTCACTTCCCTTCTCCTAGTATCTCTTGCTCGAGGAGAAGGAAGTAGCTCCATTGAATCAAAATAGTGTGTAAAACTGCCGCAAGAGCTTCTCTGGAGAATATAGGAGAGGTTGCTAACCTGTTATTTGACTGCTGGGTAGCTCTAGTGCTTCCCTGGCCATTAGTCTTCAAAACAGTTGTTACGAAAGTTTGAAGGCAGAGGCACTCTGCAATGCTTCTTTTCACGAAGGATGTTGTCATCCAGCTCTTCTCTTTGTTTCTTTCCTGCTCCCCGCCCTGCCTTGGAACCTGGAAAAAAAGATTTGGGGATGACAAACAAGGTGTCATCATGTTATTATGGTGTTCTTTAACCTACAGGCCCAGAAGGTGCTGCTAGGACAGAGGGTGAAAGTAGATGGCTCTTCTTTGAAAGGATGTCTCCCTGCAGATCAAGGCTAGGCTACGGGATGTGGATATGTTCCACCGAGACAGAAGGAAATAAACAGGCAGGACTGAATTCCCTACACTACTTACTGGCCTTTCCTGCGGGAGCTTGTGCCTCAACAGTTATAGTGTGTTAGCCAGCTAAGTGTTTTGTAGGCTGCTCTGGAGAGAAATCGCCATGAATACAGGAAAATGTGTTGATTTGGAGGGAAAATGTCTCTTTGGCATCTCACCAAGAATAAGGAGGATGGGTGGGGGTCTGTTAAACCTATGTTCAGAAGTCATGTACTTAAAGTACCACGTGTCTTTGAGGGCAAGCCTTTGCATAAGTCCTCCTTGTGATGCTGCTTATTTCTGACCATGGCTGTCATCTTGTTTTACAGTCTATGGCGTGGAGCTGCTCCTGAAGACCACTGGACTGGGGCCCATTGAGTACCTGTCCTCTGGTTGGAATCTGTAAGTGCGCACTGATGTTTTTGAGAGGTGGTGAAAATTGTTGGGTCAGAAAGACCGACTTCTGAGATGAGTTTTTAGGCCTGTAGACAAGGCCGTCAGCAGGCTATTATAATTCTTCTGCCTTTGGCCTTGTGCATCTTGTTAGGCTGCAGCAGCACCAAGTACCTCTTCTCTACTGAAACACTAGTGATAAATCATTGCTCTTACTTTATTTTCTTTTTTTCTTTCCAGCTTTGACTTCTCAGTCACCCTGTTTGCATTTTTGGGGCTCATGGCACTGGCATTTAACATGGAGCCATTCTACTTCATTGTGGTCTTGCGACCCCTTCAGCTGCTGAGGTGAGACAGGAGGGCTGGGGGGGGCGGGTACAGAGAGCAGGTGGGTAAGAAAACAGCCAGGCTTGTTTTCCATCAATCCAGTTGGGGACCGAGCTCCTTACCAGGAGAGGGCAAGGATTGCGCTGTGGGTACGTGACCATGGCAAACGGGAATTGCTTGGGGTAATGAGATTAGCCAGAGTTATCAAAATGAACGATAACAAAAACTTGGGATGGGATATGAAACCCCGTGCTTTGGAGCTTAAGCTGATCTCTAATAGAGATCAAGGGATTTACCGGGGGCAGATTATCCTGTGTCTGCCTTCGTGGGGTTCTTACACCTCCTCTAAATTGTCTGATGCTGTTCAGAGAAAAGCTCTTCTGTCAGGGTGAGACAGTCTGAGCCAGTTTAATAATTTCCATTGAATTACCAGAAATTACAGTTTTCAAAGGATGCTGCTTTCTAGGGTGAAGTACAACCCTGCTCTAACTGCATCTCACACTTTAAGCAAGACTGCGGCCTGTAACCTCTCTGCAGCTCAGTAAGATGGGTCTGATTAACCCTCTCATCTCAAGGCTGTTAACAGAGGTATATTCACCTTCGCAGAATACTTTGAGAGCCATAGAGGGAAGGCATTTGAGGCAAAATGTTGTTTTGTTAAAAACAAGCTAATGTAATTTAGCTCTTCAGTGAGGATTTAAAGAACACTTTATGACACTCAAGGGGGAAAAAAAAAAATGTTTTCTCTGTTGCTCCCCTGCCAAAGCCTGTGTTTGGCAGCTGTGTTTCTCTGTAAAGGCTGATGGAGTTGCCAAATCTTAAATTAGCAGGCACAATGTAGTTTTCTTTCATCAATTTTTATTGGGTCATGGGGGAAACACAGAAAAGCTTGTGTCTGAGGAAAGGAGTAATGAATCCTGACCCTGTACACAGGACTAGTTTAAGTTCTTATGATTTTTATTTTTTTTAAATAGCTATTTATGCATCATGCTGTGTAAAAAGACGTAGACTTTTTCTTGAGATTCCTCAATCCTGTAAACACCTAGTTGAACATGTCATAAACATTCAGATGGGACAGCGGGACATTGTTAGGTGAGCAGAAACAATTTAAGCAAGAGCAGATCCTGTGAGTTTGGTGTCAGGAAACCTTACTGTTCGTTGACCTGGGAGGTGCAGAGAACTGTGATACTCTTAACTATTTCCAGCAACACCAGGAACCTTGCAGTGCTTAGGTAACTACTGGCTTCTCCTTTCAGGCTATTTAAATTGAAGAAGCGCTACAGAAATGTCCTGGACACTATGTTTGAGTTGTTCCCCCGGATGGCCAGGTACTAACTCCTTCTCTTTGGGTGATGGTGGGGAGAAGGGAGTGAAGGTTTAGTGTCTAGGGCTGGGGTCAGGATAGGGACCTGTCAAACCTGCTGAAGGTGTTTATGCTCTGATCTGTCAACAGATTGTTGCTGATTCTTCAGTGTGCTGCAGTGGGGTGTTAATCTTCCAATTTCTTGGAGCAGTATACGATAAGCAACACTCCAGCACCCTGGGCCTCCTGCTTTTGTGTTAGGAGGATAACTAAGAGTCAACGCTTGTTTAATTTTTCTCCCCCATCTCAGCTTTTGGTGAGAGGGGAGGCCCATGTGGGAGAAACATTGGCATGGATATAGTCAGTACCAGATGTTGCCCTGTCCTTAGTACAGCCACTTGAGAGCATTATGGTGAAATGGTGGGGCAGAAGGAGCTTGGTGTTTGAGTGGGGCGTCCTCAGACCTTATTCCCTTGAAGTATGTCTGAGTAGAGCCTGTTAGCTAGAGAACCCTGTTCTTGGCACAGTCCCTGCATCCAAGGACATAGAGAGGGCAGAAACAGTGTGTGTTGTTCTTTAATAAAGAAACTGCAGAGAGACGTTTGTTTACCAGAAAAAGGCAGACTGGGAGGGAATCCAGGTTGCTCTTTAGTTTCTCTCTTCAGCGAGTGGCAAGCTCCTTGTCCAAGGACTTCTTGAATGAGAGCAGGCAAAGAACAGCAGAGCCACAGTGGCAGGGAAGGTGGTCTGGGGTTTTCGGTGCTACTTCCCATCCGTCAGAAATTCCTTCCAGAGCAACCAGCCTGTGACTTTGTGTTTCCCTGCCTTAGCAACTCTTCAGTAGCACAGTACTCTTTCTGTTTTTGCCTCCAGCCTGGGTTTAACCCTGCTGATCTTCTACTATTGCTTTGCCATTGTTGGCATGGAGTTCTTTGCTGGTGTGGTCTACCCGAACTGCTGCAAGTGAGTACCACAAATCCACTCCCCTCTGCAGTGGCTTTGGTGCACAGCCAGTAGCAGCAAGCTCTGGCAGCTCTGTCTCCCTGTGGAGAAGGGGCCAGAGGATGGGTCTGAAAGGAGTTTTACAGCTAAGGCAACATGCTGTGAAAATCTAGGAGACACTTCACTTCTCTAGGTAAGATTGGATGAAATGGGTTTTGCATTGCATTTGGAAAGGGAGAGATTTCTGTGGTAGGGCTGGCTGGTTTTAATGAGCTCTGTAACTTGCCTCAGCTAGCTGCACTGGGAGGGCTTCTTCATGGTACTGTGGCTGGAAACTCTTGTAACATCTGCTCTAGAGTGAACTTGGGATTTTTGTCTTGGTGATGCCAGAGTTGCTTGGCCAGACATGTTACATATTTAGGCCTCACTTTGTACCAAGATAAATTCAGCTGGTCTTGGAAGCTAAGCTGTCCTGTGTCCTTCTCATCGTAAATGATGGCAGACCACTTGGAAATGCCAAGCTTTAAGGGTGTGAGCCAAGGAGTCTAACTCAGACACTCAGTTTTGCTGGTATAATGTTTGCTGAATGCTTAGAAAGACTCCATGTGCTCCCTGGGCTTGTGCTGACCTGTGAAGGAGAGAGGCTTTCTTTCAGAGAAAAAGGCAAGTGTTAGCCAAGAGGTAGGAACTGCCACCCTGCTCACCACCTTCTAAGTGTTCTGGTATTTATAACCCTTGAGATTTTCCTTGCTTTTCCAGTTCTCTTCTCATTCTTTGTCCTGGTTTCTCCAACCAGCACAAGCACAGTCGCAGATTCCTATCGCTGGGTGAATCATACAGTTGGCAACAAGACGGTTGTGGAAGAAGGTTATTACTATCTCAACAACTTCGACAACATTTTGAACAGCTTTGGTAAGGGCAGTTTTGTCCATAGCAAAGACTATTTCTTACTCCATCTGTGTTCCTGCAGAGCTAGATGGCAGGACTGTGGTGCTCATGTAAGCCTGGGGCTCTCCCGTAGAGTCCTACTAATGCACCTCAAACGCTCAGCATCCTGCTCGTTCTGTCTGGAGAACTCCAGCTGACTAATTGTGCCATGACTGTTTTGCAAAAGTAAGCAGATGTCTCTTAAAAGCCAGTGTGAAGCCAGCAGGTCTGTTCTAACTGGTGATCAGACCAGACTTCCAGAGATGTTTATGGAGGGCTTTAAGTCACTGCCCTTCTAAAGAACCAATAGTGATGCTAATACATTTCTTTAAACCCACTGATGAAGAATTAATTTGAATGTGTTGATTACTTTCCAATTGATTTTTCTTAACGTGTGAGCAGAGATGCTTATCTCCTGGAGATTTCAGAGGTCCCCATGCTCTCTAGTGGAAAGAGTCATGTCTGTTTCTGATTCTTTTAAGAAATATAGATTAAGCCATGCTGCTGGCTCTGTGGATCTAGCCCCCTTTGTCTGAAGTAATTGCAGTGATGAGGGTCTGCATCCTGTCTCTGGATTTGCTGGCTGTATTGAAACTTTGGTGTCTTGCGTCAGTCTTCCCTGTCAAACGCTTTGTCTAAGAATCACTGTAAAGTAGGTCAGGATGGATAAAGCAATTGTGTCTATTTTTTCTCCCACTTGTATACAGTCACGCTGTTTGAGCTGACAGTCGTCAATGACTGGTACATCATCATGGTAAGTAAACCTCAGCTACCTTGTGTGTATAGACAGCACAGACTCTTTGGCAGTTGAGCTAGATCTTCCATGCCACCGCTGCTTTCTTCCCTTGGTGATTGGAGATGGGCCCAACATTGTCACTTGTTGTCAGACATCTTTTGGTCCTGATCGTTGGCAGTGGCATTTGACCTCTGGCATGCTGCTGGGCATGTTTTCTTGTGAATCTTGACCAGCCTTCAGGCCAGGTTTCACGGTCTGGACAAATGAAGTCATTCTGTATTCCAGCTTGTCACCTTGCTGTCCAAGCTGTGTTCTCATAGCAGCAACGGCTCTTACAGCCACAAGCTTTAAATGTTCTGTGTGTTTGCATATAGGAACCTCTCTTTATAGTTTGAGAGGCAGATTAGCTGCAAGGACCAGTTGGGGCATTGAGCATTGTACAGGCAGTCCCTGGGGCTACCTCTGGAGCCATGAATGAGCAACAGATCGTGTTTATGCTGCTTTATGTCTGTTGGCAAGCAGTTAACAGCAGACTCTCCCTTCTTTTGTGCACTACTGACTTCTTCCCTCTCCTCTTTAGGAAGGGGTGACATCCCAAACCACTCACTGGAGCCGTCTTTACTTCATGATCTTCTATATTGTGACCATGGTAGGTTTCTGGACATGCTTTGTGCATCAAATAGTGGGGATGAGGAGGGGAGACAGCTTTTGCTCTGTTCCAGAGGGAGCTTCCATCCCTAAATGAGGACAACTTTGCTATTCTGCATAAACGTCTTCCAGAAACAGGTGTGAGTCCACATCGCTTGCAGAAGGTTGAATTTATGGGCATTGACAAAGCTGCTGCTGCACAAATCTGGGCCTGGGGTGAGGACTAGGGCAGCACAAGAGTTTTGTTCTGTCCCCGTTGTGGTTGACTGTTACCAGTTTACTCACAGGTAGATGTGTGACGTGCATCCCCTCTGCCTTGGAGGAGCTGGGGAGCATATTGTTGAAGCACAGACCAAAGGCTCAGCTTCCTGTTGAATTGGGCTGGAAGAATCCCCCAGCAGCAGCCTCCTGATCTCTTCTGTTCACATCCTCTCCCAGGTGGTGATGACAATCATCGTGGCTTTTATTCTGGATGCTTTTGTCTTCCGCATGAACTACACTCGGAAGAACCAAGATTCAGAAGGTCAGAACTGAGGACTGGTTGACCTACAACGTGTCTTCTCTCCCTGGTGTCTTATGTCTGTAGGAGAAAATGAGATTGGCCAGCAAAGACCAGATTTTTTTTTTTAATTTTTTTTTTTTAGCCTGTCTTGCTAAGCTCATTCTTATGCTTTTATGTGATATTTCTATCTGGTCTTTCTGCTCTGCCCCTCATCCCTCCGACAGCACTCCCCAAAAAAGTGTGTGTGTGTGTATGTATGTGGTTTTTTATATATATATATATGTGTGTGTGTGCGCGCGTGTGCGTGCGCATATAAACTTCAACTACTTGAGCCGTTTCAACAAAATTATTTGAAGATAGGAAGTCTGCGTGCATTTCATGAAGGAAATCTAGGAAATATTACAGCAATGATGTAGCAAAGCTCAACAAGAGACCTTACAGGAGGGGAAGGTGATTATTTTTTTTAAAAACCGATTTCCCTTCCTCACTAATACACTCACTGGCACCAGAAGATGTCGCCAAGTGGCTTGTCCGGCTTTTGGGCACCAAAACGCTGGATCCAAGTGGTTTGCCAGCACTCTTTGCCATGACATGGAGGACCGCCTATCCAGTTCTTACCACATCTCCCAGTTGTACTTAGACTGGTGACTATGTGCTGGTTTTGGGCATGCCTTCCTGTACCCTTTAGGAACTGACAGTGACTTGTCTCCATCCCCTCACCCCTGTGAGTCTCAGTTTTACTCACTGTCCTTTGTCCCCTGAGCTGGTTGTCTGAAACTGCATGTAACTTCATGACCTGCTAATTTAGGTGCCATAAACACATTAATCTCTCAGAGCCCTTCCCCTGCTATTCCTTCAGGTGAGCTACACCCAGACTTCTCTATTCATTCTCCATGCAGACTAATCTTAATTCTTTACACTTTTCTGCAGGAAGGGGACATAGCTGCTGCATTCATATGTTTAATACCAGACAGTCTTCCCCTCAGAAATGTGATGAAGGCCCCAGCCATAGGAGTAGCTTTGATCAGCCCCTCATCTTTCTTAGGTGCCAGAAGATCAGATTTGCATGGCTCAGGCCCATAGGAGCCAGGTGGTGTTAGTTACAGAAACACTTTTCATTGTGATCCCTCCTGCACCCAGTTTGAAGAGTGCAGTGAAAGACATTTGTTAACACTGAATTCCCAGGCTGTGTTAGGCAGCTGAAGGTCAAAAGGCAGCAATTCCTGTGTGATTATTTGCTTTGCTAGTTAATTTACAGGCAAGAAAAAGCTACAAGAGTTCTTTTTAAGATACTGAGGAGCCTGATGGTTTAAAAAGCTGAGATGCTCGCTGGCCCTACACACTAGTTAACTTCTTCGCTGCCTTGTTGGGGGATGAGGACATACACGTTCTAGTCACAAAAATAGGTACAGGCTGTGCCTGGCATCTGGCTTGGTCCTGTGTGCTGTAAAGCTTTGCCTTCCAGGATTATCGTAGTGGCTGATGAAGCAATGTTCATCTTGGAGACTTTTTTTTTCTCTTTCTTTTTCTTGCCTCTCCAGAAGACAATGGCATTGTGCTGGAGAAGGAGATCTCCAAGGAGGAAGTGGTTGGCATAATCGAGCTGTACAAGCGGAGCTCAGCTGCCACTGAAACTGCACAGCTGCAGAAAATTGTTTTGCAGATGGACAAATACGGGGTAAGAGGAAACACTTACTGCAAGTTCTCGGCTTCAAGGGAGGGAGGCATGCCAGGCCCACGAATGCCTTTTGGCTGTCTTAAGAGAGAAGCTACATGTGTTTCTGTAGTGTTGAGAGCTGAGCTACTGGAGGGACTCTGCAGCATCGTCACAAAATTTTGCTGCTCTAGAAAAGTAGCAGCTGAATTTCCCCTGCACTCTGAATAGCCTTGACAAAGGCTCGTTGCTATTGCCTGCAAACTTTGCTTAGAGCTGTCCTGGCCCAGTACTGAATGGAAAAAAGTCTATTTGTTTTTCTCTAAGGAAGCCACTGTCTTGTGATTCTCCTGCATCTCTCTCTGTGCCATCGTACAGTTAGGCTTGGACAGTCCTGAAACATTATGCAGCAGTATGATGGTATCGATTCCAAACACCAGGCTTCCTTTCTCCATGGCACTGCTTACATTTTCATTCTAAAATAGGATGGGCAATTGGGAAAATGAGCTGACCTGGGTAACTGCTCTTGTCTCAGAACTGTTGTCTCATGCATCTGGGAAGAGCTTAAATGGTTGTTTTAATAATAGCCATTATGTTCCTGTATCACCACTACAAAGTGCAGGTGCTACAGTCTCTTAGGCAACCTTTATTTGCTTTGGTTGGCTTAGTATTTAAAGGCTGAGTCTTGTTCACGCAGGCAAAATTCAGAATAGCGGTGATGATACTGATCAGAAGCAGTTTTCAAGACAATAAACCAGAGGAGATGCTGTCCTCAACCTTGCAATGGAGTACAGAATGATGATGCCAGACCTGAGGTTTCTTTTGCTTCTCAATTCTGTTCATATAACTCATGTGGTCAGAGAGTAATTCAGACTTCGGCTCTCTGCTTACGTGATTTAAGAAGTCCAGGCCCATGGAGTAAATGGTGTGGTTTAGACAAGCAGGACCTGAAATTGTTCTCAGACGAGATCTTATTTGGAGGCTTGGGTTTGAGCCTTGTTCCAGACGCTGATGTTATGTTCATCTGACTAAATTAAGCACCACTGACAGATGCATCTATCCGAGCTACAGCTTCCTCTGTAGCCTTTGGGGATCTGCTCAGTGTGACTCATCTCAGCCTGCAGTAGATGCCTGCATTTGTTTAGGTAATGTGCACCCTAAAATGCCTTTTTCTCGTGACAGCAGAAGGAGCCCAGGATAGCCCGAGGTCATCAGTGGATGATGGGTGTCCTTGTGAAGGATGCCTGAAGTTCCAGGGACTGATCCTGTGAGCTGCTCAGTGACTGATGAATGTCTTTTTTGTTTTTCCCTCCTCCTTCCACCAACTCTTTAGCAAATGTCAACACTGTTTCTGGGACGCAGATCAAGGACCAAGAGTGATTTGAGTATGAAGATGTATGAGGAGGAGATACAGGTACGTGGGCCTGAGTTGGAAATATCAGCAAGTCTCTGTGGTAAGCAGAACGTTGCCTAGAATAACAAACCATCCTTTTAAACACTGGAAGCCTTCTTCCTCCAAGACCCAGGCAGCCATGTGCTCTGTGAGAAGGGTGGGCGGTAGATGAAGTGTACTTCAGATTCATCCATTCTGGCATTCAGGGACTTTCTTAAACCACAGAGCACGTCAGAGCCTCTTCAGTGGGTCCAGGTGCCCGGCTGCGCAGGCGCGTGTCAGCCGAGTCACGGTGACTGCACACTCAGTGTGTTCGTAGGCACTCCAGCTCGGCTGAGCTTACCTAGACTCACCGAGGTGGACGTGTTTGCTCCGGTTATGAGGACATGGGGCTTGGCTGCTGAACGCTAATTTGTTAAGCCACTGGAATGTGATTTGTGTTTGAGCTTGGGCGTGCCTGTCTGACACAGAAACCCAGTGTTCTCCCAGGCAGAGAGCTGCTTGGTGCCGGCAATGCTGCCTGGTTTTCCATCAGAATAGCAGGCTAACAAAGATAGGAAACACTTAAATCAACTCACTCTCTGGATTGTTTAGGACATTTCTGCTAGTGCCCTTTGTGGTCAGGAGCTTTATGCCGTGGATTTGGTCACTGTAGTGCCTGCCAGACACTAACCTCCAGGTTGAAGGTCATGGGCTAATGTAATGATTAGTACTGAAAGAATTAATCTCGCAACTATCTGAATCTGTCCTTTGTCCCTTGGGCAGCTAGCTCGGGGATGAGTCTTCAGTCCCCCTAACAAAAATAAACATGTTCTTTACCATGGAGCTGGGTGGAAATCTGCAGAGAAGCTCCCCGCCTGTTCTGCTTGGTCTCTGATTCAGGAATGTAACATGCTGTAACACCCTGGGCGCTGCCCAGGATAGGGAGCGATTCTTCAAATCCCAAACGTCATGGAGACATCAATGCTAGAGTCCTAGAGGTTCAGGAGGGACATTCTGAGAGAGGGATGTTTCCTTGCCCGGGTTGGTCAGTTCAGCCAACTGTAGCTGAGCCATAGCTGGTACCTCTTGCTTGGAGTGTGGGTGGCAAGGTCTCGGTGCATCCAGCACAGCCATGCTGCAGTTAACCGGGTTGTTCCAGGAGGTTAGGCTATATCCAGGGCTTTGGAAAGAGGCGCTCTGTGCCTGAGCAAATGTGCCCTCACATGGCAGAGCAGCCAAAGGCTCTGCCCTTCAGGGTCCTGCTGGGGGGCTGCGAGGCCAGTATGGGGCAGAGCCTGATCTCGGTGTGTTTGATCTCCTGTTGCAGGAATGGTATGAGGAGCATTCCAGAAAAGAGGACTCTCAGACACCGTTGCAAGAGCCTGCATCTGCTTCCAACAGCTCTCTGAAGCCCCTGAGCCTCCGACAACGCTCCCAGACTGTCATTTAGGCCTAGCTAACGCAAGCCGCCTTCTATGCAATAACCTAGAGTATTACTTCACAACGTATATATTGGGATGATGTATATAGATCTGTTCAGTGTACTGTTTGGCTTTAGGGTTTAAATCTCTTCCCCTAGGCAGTGAATTGCTGAAAAACCAGAGGCTCAGGGGACTCTGTGTAAGGCTGCTACACACAGATTGAGCATGATGCCCATGCTCGGCACAGAGTGAACATCTCGGACAGAACAGAGACCTTCTCCCTCTGAGCCACTTGCCAGGCTCAAGCCTACTGTTTTTCTTACCGCTAACAGACTTTGGGGAAAGGGATGTGTAATCCATTAACAGCAGGAAATGTGCTGAAGCCACCTGCTTAATATTAAAACTTTAGCCCTTTTTGAAGATCTCTTTTGCTTAAAGGGTACCATTAACCCAGGAATAAAAGATCAGGGAGTGAGTTTTTGTTTCTTCTCCACCTTCCTTATGCAAAGAAAGGGGAGGTGGTGTGAAATTTCAGCACTTTTGGAAGAGCAGTCTGCCTTTCCCCTCCTTTTTGGCACACCTAGATGCACTCCCTGTAGTAGATCCAGCTCTGATTATTGAATTTAACTGTCCCCAAGCAGTTCTGTGGCAGCTGGAGACAGAACTGAGGGCCAGCATCTCGTCGTATTATGACCATAGGCGGGACAGGAGTTTGGGGAGACAAACTCTGTCTCTGCTATAGCTATCCAATATCTGCATCACTGCTGGTGGGTTCTGCCTGCGGCACTGCCCGGGATTGTGATCACCTCTGTAAACCCCAAAGCTCCTGTCTGTTCAGTGAGAGGGGGAATTCTGCAGAGTGAAAGTGGCTGTTGACCTCTGCCACTTGGCTACCTGCTCTGTAAGTGGCAAATCTCTGGCCGGTGCTTAGCTCAAATAGATGACTAGGAGGAAGAAATGGAAGGTTTTGTATCTCCAAGTCTGACTTCTTTCTGCCTGGCTCTGGGTTAAGGAGAGCTTATGGGCATCAGACAGTACTGCTGGTTAGTC
Source organism: Haliaeetus leucocephalus (assembly GCF_000737465.1). Classification (NCBI taxonomy): domain Eukaryota; kingdom Metazoa; phylum Chordata; class Aves; order Accipitriformes; family Accipitridae; genus Haliaeetus; species Haliaeetus leucocephalus. The sequence continues at coordinate 1,468,127 of NW_010972449.1, read as the reverse complement.
CTCACCCAGGTCACTGTTTATACTCTTTATACAGGTGAGCGAGTCCCAGCACAGCGGTGTTGCTCCTCCCTTGCTCTCACCCTTGCAGAAATGTTCCTCAGGCTGGCAAATGCTGACCGAGTCAGATCTTAGGAAGATCCACCGAAGAGCTTTACGGCTCCCCTGAATTCTGGATGCAGGAGGAACGTGGAAGACGATGATTCTTCTCACCCGTTTGGTTTTCTGCAGCTGGCAAGGAGGCTGCCAGACCCGGTAGCTGAGGGATGGGGAAGGAAGGGGGAGAAGGGATCCCTTCTCAGTTCTGCCACGTTTATTCTGTGATCGTGGCAGGTTGCGACATCGCTCGTGTTTCATTGCCCGCAATGCGATGAGAACCTGTCTCTGTGAACTCCCCTTTTTCTCCCTGTCAGCAAAGAAAGTGCTGAGGGCTAGAAGTATCTGTCAGCTGGGAGGCTCCCCTCACCTCTTGCTGTTTGATCTTTTCTCAGGTTCAGACTAAGAGTAGAGCTTGCTGGGGAGGTTTTCTCCTTCCTCCAGATAGATCAGGCAGTGGGAGATCTGTGTGCCCATTCCCTTTGTCCCACATACCTGTTTTTTCCTTGGTAGCCTCACTACATGTGGCACAAGGACAGCGGGAGAGGACTGATCCTACCCGGGCAGCTCAGGAGCATTTCCTGGGTGGATGGGACTTTCAAAAGTAGGCAAGACGGAGCTGCTTCTGAAAATCCCTCCCTGCATAGCATGGTGGGAGCATTTGGGCTATGGGATGGAAAGAGCGGGTGAGCAGCTTTCCGGGCAGAATGCACACCAGCGTCTGCTCTCAACCCTTGCCAAATTCCCTGGGTGCCTCAGGGCTACTCTTTGTTTCCTTTCTGGGTACTGCAGGTATGAAACTACTTCTGAGCTGAACCGTGAAGGACCTTAAAGGGCTGTTTTCCAAACCATAAATTTGACCACAAATTAATGAGCAGTGCAGTTGTTGCTCTTGCAGTTGCTCTGCATGGAGTCGCAGCCTGGGAGATTTATCCAGATTAGTCCTGGGGCTGGAGGAGATGTTGTTTATTCTGTTTTAAGTTGTGGGCAGGATGAATGAGCATTGTGAAGGTTAGGGGGGGAAAAAAGAAGTGGCTGTGTTTAAACTCCGCATTCCCCTACAGCCTATTTCTCCTTGTAGGGCTGTAAGTGACTTTTTTTGGGGTGTTTTCTGGGTGCAAAAGGAGCTGCAGCTTTAAGCTATATTGAGGGGGGCACTCACCTGCTTAACATGCAATAACAGGGCTCTCGCATCACAGAGATGGGAATCCTTGGGCTGGGGTTCAGGGCTTAGGTGCTGCTTCCGTGGTTTCGTGCTGAGGTGTTGATCGGCCCCCATGTACACACTGTATTAATTATTTTTGTAAACGAAGGAGGGTCACAGAAGTTTACTTCTTCCATACAACTTTGGAAGGAAACAAAGTTTGAGTACGGGGCATCCCCTTCTATTTATCCTCCTCTCCCCCACCTGACACACAGACTAACGACAGAGACAATCATTTTGTAGGGAGCAAGGGAGGAAGCACTGCAGGATTTTGTATGCTGGCGTTTTGTTTATAAAATGATTTTATGGACATGTCTGTAAAATGTTCTCTAGATATTTTCAAGCACACTAATAAAAAGCATCCTCGGCTTTGTAAAGACACTGGCTTCCTTTCCTCCTTCTCGTGTTATTCCAGAAGTGGGGCTTGGCGGCAGCTGAAGCATTTCCACAGTGTTTGAAGAGGAGCGGTGCCCGCCCTCCCTCTCTGGTGGGAACTGCTTGCGTGGGCATATTTTGCATGCATGCCCTGCCGAGCTGCTCTGAATTCTTGTTCCTGGACATGGCAAAGCCCAGCTTCCCTTCTGCCCTCCCCCCTGCCAGTTTTTTTTTCCTAAACGTTAAGATAACGCTTTCAAACTTACATTTTTTTTAAAGCTATCCCAATGCGATGTTTAAGGTTCGAAGGGGGTTTCTTTGCCCCTGTACCTCTGCATTGGTACGTTGGCTGCGGTTTTGATTGCTTAGCCCTGCTGCGTGTAAGGAAGCGGGGCTTGTCTCCCAGTATAATTCCGGCAGCTGCTGGTAACTTGTGAGCAGGTTCAGGGCAGACCCAATAGCTGCAGGCGCAGGGAGCGTTATTTTTTGTGAAAGCCCGTATCTGGTTAGAAAAAGGAGAAATGATCCAGGCCCAGGAGGCTGCTGACACCCCTAGAAAGGAGCAGGAACCAGGTCTGGCAGTTGTGCTTCTTGCAAAACAGCCCCTCTCTCCCCACGGAGGAGAAATGCGGTTGTCCATCCGTAACGGCAGTTTACTTTCCAGCCCGCCTTCTGCAGACCCTCTGACGGGGACCAGAAGCACCAAGCCCACCCGCTCCGCTTCTGCTGGGACCACGGGCTGCCCAGCCAGCGTCCCCATCCCAGGGGAGCTGAGTAATGCCCCTGGCAGCCCGTGCCGACCCCGTGCCGTGACTGGCGTGACGCTGCAGTTCCCAACCGGGCAACTAAATGGCCGAGTCAGGCGCATGTGACTGCTGTTGAGAAATCATCTGTTGGTGAACCTGGAGGAAACCACTTCCCTGAGCTGCTGGCGAAAACCGCCCTGCGTGGCCGAGGGTGTCAGCCTCCCCAGGCCCCTCTGCTGCTGGCTGGGCTCCGGAGAAGCTACTGGTGTTCCCTCTCCCCTCCAAAAACACCATGCTGGGTAAGGGTTGTGTTACACTAGCGTACGGCAGGAAAAAACACCCTCGCAGCAAACAACACAAGTCAAGGTTGGGTTTGTGTTTGGGGTTTTTATTGCAATTTTTTTTTTTTTACAGTGTCTAAACCGAGTCTTGCCAGAGGCTAACACTGTGTGTGGAAACCTTCAAGTCCTTTCCTACAGCTCCGTCCGCCGTAGGAGGAGAAAAGTAGGATCTGAAACTCGGGTTGAAAAACATAGCTTAAAAAAAGCAGGGGAAACCAGCCTCCCTTGGTTTGTTGTTGTTTTTTTTTTTTTTTCCTCCAGCTTCACTTGCATTAAAACCAAGCACTGCCCTGGAGCTTTGTCTCGCCTTAACCCCACCTCGCTTTGCCTCGGCTGCTATTTCAAGCCTGCGGTGCGAACACGTCGCGTCCTTCGCAATGACAAGCTTGTGCTCAGACCTTCACAGAGTTACCCCGTGTAGCACGACCGTCCTACCCCTGTCCCAGAGCAGCCAGGATGGAGACAGGGAGGGGAAAGTAAAGTGGTTGAAGAAGTAAAACCTCTCCTGTTGTGAGCCTGGGCTGGAGCCGTCTTCTCCTCTGCCCCTTGCCACCGGGACCAGAGGAAGCTGAGGTCTTAACCTCACTCCGGCCCAGAGCCGCCTTGAGTTAAACAAGATTAAACAGAGCGGGGAGAGGAAAAAGCTAATGACTAACAGCTCCTTTTCCTGTCCCAAAGCACAACCAACAAACAGCCCCCCCCCATCCCCAGAAAGCGAGGGCCGGGCTGGCACGCGATGCCTCCAGCACGGGATGGCAACGGCACGTTTGGGGTCGAGATGCCCTTGTCCCCCTGGCAGGGACAGGGAGAGGGGACGGCAAGGTCCCGATCCGGTGGGGAGGCAGAGTGAGAGCCAGGGATGGATATCCCATCTCCTGCCGGCGCTGGGGGCCGGTCAGATGGCGGAGAGACGGATCACCCTGAACTCGGTCAGCAGGGCCACGCAGAGGAAGGCCAGGTAGTAGAGGATGAGGCAGGCGCCATACGCCTTGCCCAGTTGGAAGCACTGCACTGGCACTGACACGAAGGAGAAGACCAAGCTCAGTCCTAGAGCCCCAGCGAGGATCCAGACCAGGAGGCTGTCAGGCTCCAGCTGCCGGAGAGAATGGGGAGCGATGGGGAGTGACACCGGGGTCCCGCTGCCAGCTCGACCCGTGCCACCCGTGTCCCTGCAACCTTACCTTCACCACCAGCTGGCTGCTGGTCATCTGCAGCAGGCAGCCAAGTCCCACGCCGACCAGGATGTCTGGGGCACGTTCAGGATGGAGACGCAGCACAAAGCCTCCCGGAGGGTGGCACGGCCTCTTGCCTTTGGCAGATCCCAAATCTGGCGGACTCCAGCCCAAACCCCCACCCTGCTGGGGCTGGGACAGCAGTGGGGA
>NW_010972449.1:1463355-1463976 GCF_000737465.1 Haliaeetus leucocephalus | reverse complement strand
CAGGCTCCAGCTGCCAGAGAGAATGGGGAGCGATGGGGAGTGACACCGGGGTCCCGCTGCCAGCTCGACCCGTGCCACCCGTGTCCCTGCAACCTTACCTTCACCACCACCTTGACCCGTGCCACCCGTGTCCCTGCAACCTTACCTTCACCACCACCTTGACCCGTGCCACCCGTGTCCCTGCAACCTTACCTTCACCACCAGCTTGACCCGTGCCACCCGTGTCCCTGCAACCTTACCTTCACCACCAGCTTGACCTGTGCCACCCGTGTCCCTGCAACCTTACCTTCACCACCACCTTGACCCATGCCACCCGTGTCCCTGCAACCTTACCTTCACCACCACCTTGACCCATGCCACCCGTGTCCCTGCAACCTTACCTTCACCACCAGCTGGCTGCTGGTCATCTGCAGCAGGCAGCCAAGTCCCACGCCGACCAGGATGTCTGGGGCACGTTCAGGATGGAGACGCAGCACAAAGCCTCCCGGAGGGTGGCACGGCCTCTTGCCTTTGGCAGATCCCAAATCTGGCGGACTCCAGCCCAAACCCCCACCCTGCTGGGGCTGGGACAGCAGGGGGGATGGGGGGGGGGGGGTGCTCCAGGTCCCCTCCCCTTTGTCC
>NW_010972449.1:1458990-1463345 GCF_000737465.1 Haliaeetus leucocephalus | reverse complement strand
CCAAACCCCCCCCCTGTTGGGGCTGGGACAGGAGTGGGGATGGGGGGGGGGGATGCTGCTGGCTCCATCCCTGCAGCTCCTGCGGTTCACAAATACCACGCCAGTCCCCCCCAGCACTGTGCAGGCACTGGGGAGGTTGCCAAAATCCCAGGGACTCTGGGGTGGATCCTGCCCAGCTCCTTCCCAGGGATACCCCAGGAGCAGGGGGCTCTCCCTGGGCTGCACGCAGGGAAACCGAGGCAGCCCCTGCCCCAAGTACCACCACCACCTCCCCCCGGCACCCAAAAGGATACTGAAGATGATGCCCCCGAAGCAGGCGGAGAAGGCCATGCGGGGATAGCCCTGCCGTGCCATGGTGAGGTCGGAGAAGGTATCTGCAGAGGGAGAAGGGGAGAACTTGGGGGATGCCAGGAGAACGGGGGCACCTGGGGTGGCACTGGGGCACGGCACGGCCCTTACCCCCGATGCTGTTGCCCCAGGCCAGCAGCGTCAAGCCCAGCACGGTGTTGCTCAGCTGGAAGATGACGCCCAGGGTCCGGAGGATGTTCACCAGCTCCGTGGCCGCGGCATTGATCCACATGGCGCTGGCCAAAAACCCGAGGAAGGCAAATACCTGCCGGGCAGAGGGGTAAGCCGGTGCGTCCCGCAGGACCCCGCACACCTCCAGCCAGCCGTGTCCCTCCTGGGGACATTGGTGACCGGGAAGGAGGTCCTGGCTCCTGCTCTGCCCCCAGGACTCTCAGCCCAGTCCAGAGTGGGCTGCGCTGGTCACCGGTGGGCATTTGGGGCTGGGGGGCACCTTACGCAGTGGTACTTGGGTGGCTCCTCGTTGCTTGTGGTGATGAAGGTGATGACGGCCAGGACAGAGCCAACCAGTGTGACCAGTCCCCAGACTGGGAAGATGCCCTGGATTTGGTACAGCCCATCTGCACATGGTATAGAGAGGGAGCATCAGAGCAGCCCTGCAAGGCACCATGTGGGCTGGGGCAGGATCTGACCAGGCTTGTCCCCTAAAGCCACCTCTACCCTAAGCCCTCATGGTGCTGCTCCCCTCCGTGCCTCAGTTTCCCCAGACAGGCGAGGCCTGCCCCATTTTTCTCCCAGGACCTGGGTGCTGGGGGGGGCCAAACCCCCAGGGAAGGACGGAGACATCCAGCTGTAAACCAGCCCCCCCGGCTTGGCTCTTCGCTGGCCTGTCCTCCCCTCCCCAGATGGGGTGCCAGCTCCGAAGGGCTTCTGCAGTCCCCAGGGCTTTGGTGGCCGTCTCAGTCCCGTCCCCTCTGGATGTCCAGAGCTCCCAGGGCTCTTACAGGCGCCTGACTTCAGGGTGAGGATGCAGAGCAGGGGGCTGGTCAGGATGTGGAGGCAGTTGAGGGGTCTCTTCCAGTTCAGGTCATCCTTGTCGGGATCCACGACAGGAACGGTGAGCAGCAGCACCAGCTCCACGGGCACCTGGGGCGAAACAGCCATAAGTGGGGACCCCCAAGACGGGACACCCCAAAAGGTGTCCCATGACCTGTCCCCCCACCCGCCTGCCCTTGGACCACCGTCCCCATTGCAAAGCCGAGGGGTGACGCAGCCCCAGGGGCCAGCAGCGAGGGGGATGCCCTGTACGGGGGGGGGCTCCTCCCAGCTCGTATCCCCCCCACACTCACCTTGAGGACCTTGAAGAGCCGCCAGTACCAGGGCTTCCTCCTCCACTTGAGGTAGTCCAAGGGGCTGAGGGCAGTGGTGAGAATCCGCAGGGAAGTCTCCCGGGAAGGGATGAGGGGCCGGTACTCCTCGCCTGCGAGGGGCCGCGGTGGCTGAGTGGGACGGGGGGCTCCCCGGCCCCCCAAGTCCCCCTCCCCAGCCCTTCCAGTACGGGGCTGCGGTTGCCTGTGCAGCCCCAAGGGGATCCCCCTGCCCCGCTGGCCACGGCCGCCCCATGGGTTCGGTCACACATGCAGCAGCCCGGGGGTCCCTGGGACCCCCGAGGACAGAGTGGAGCCGGCCCCGAGCCCACCGGGAACACCATACCGTAGTCTCCGCTGTTTGTGCCGGAGGACTCCTGCTCTTCAGCATCTGTCGGCATCTCTGGGGGGAAGAGGAGAGGAGGTGAGGGGGTAGAGGGAGACCCCAGCACGCCGGGGGTCCCGTCGGCACAGCCGGGTGGCCCTTACCTGGTTCCCAGGGTCCGGGGGGGGCCAGCCCTTCCCCCCGCTGCCGCCGGTGAATCCAGGTGCAGAGCACCACGGTGAACACGTAGAAGACGTACAGCCCCAGGTAACCTGGGATGGGGGGAAGCGATGTGGGGGGGTGGGTTACGGTACCCCCAGGCTGCTCCCACCACCCCCAGCCCCAACCCCTCCCTGATGCTCACCCAGAGCCTCTCCCAGCGTGATCCTGCCGAAGTAGAGGACCACGAAGGTGAAGAACACGGCCACCATGTAGAAGATGACATCCCTGAGGAAGGGCCTGGAGGCGGCCGTGAAGGGCTTGACCAGGGCGATACCCCCAGCCACCACCGTGGTCACGAACACTCCGGCGCCTGCCGACCCAACAGGTCCCTCTCAAGGCGGGGAACATCCCACAGTCCCACAACATGTCCCCCCCACCCATCACCCTCAACCCCAAGCAACCCCCAGTGGGGTTCTCCTTACCAAAAACGGCCCCGATGGCCAGCCCCGCCGTCCGCGGGTTGGAGAAGGCCACCACGGCGCTGAAGACATCGGGTGCCCCGTTGCCAAAGGCCAGGAAGGTGACACCATGGAGAGGGGACGTCAAGGAAAAGACCCGGTGGCCTCTTCCCCACGGGGACACAGGGCACATGCCTGCTCCGGCCACCGCGGGACCCCTTCCCGGTGCCGGCACACCTCCACTCGCCCCACCGCCGTCACCGGCTCGCGCCCCAAATCGGTTTCCCCTGGGTACCGAGGGGACACAAAAATGTCCCCGTCACGGCCGCCCGCTCCATCCTTGCATCCCCCCCTGGCTGAGGTCCCCCGTGACCCGCCGAGGATACTGCCACGTTGTGAGACAGCTTCAGGTTGGTGGAGATGGCCGATAAGTTGGGGCAGAAGCTGGAAGGGTAGAGAAGGAGGTGGAGAAGTGGTGACGGGGCTCCCCCGGGATCACGGGGGCTCCCCGCTCACCCTGGGGGACGGTCCCCTCCTCCTGCGGGGCTACTCACAACTTCTCCGCCGTCACGCCGAGGATGATGAAGAGGTACAGGAGCCAGAGAGCCTGTGGGGTCAGGGATGGTAGAGAGAGGGGGGTCAGTGGGGTCCCCGCGTCCCAAAAGCGGAGCGTCCCCCAGCAGCATCGCCCCAGCTCCCATCCTTACGTAGAGGGTGACGGCCAGGGGCAGCAGGCGGGGGGGGAAGACGCAGAAGACCCCCTGGAGGTAGTCGAGGAAGCCACCCTCCAGCCGGCAGTCGGGGTTGCTCCGGACGAAGCGGCACCACTCGGAGCTGTTGCGTTTCCGCACCTCCCAGCACTGCGGGGGTAGAGCGTGGGGCGCTCGGTCGGGCACCCCGAGTCCCATTCCCCACCCCGAGAGCCCCACCACCCTCCGGCGAGGGGCTGAAATTGGGCAACCCTTGCCCGGCTGCCAGGCTGCTTTCGGTAGGTCGCCGTCATCCCTGCCTCAGTTTCCCCATCTGTGCTACGTGTGCGTGGGTCACGGGCTATGCCAAGGCCAGCGGGGGTGAAAACCCTCGTCCCCATCCCTGTCCCCGTCCCCGGCAGCGCGTCCCCCACCCGACCCCAGCCACGGGAAAGCGCCGGCCTGGCAAGCGACGAGGTTTTCGGAGGAGAAAACCACCAGCGGAGGGAAATCCGAGTGAGATCCCGGCTGCGATAGCAGGGACAAGGGACGCAGGGACGGGATGGGACCCCACCACCCTGGCGGCACCCACATCCCTCCCACCCGCCCTCAAATCCCACCGCAGCCCCCACACTCACATCCAGGCCCCGGCTGTGGCTCAGAGCATCCCACCCGGGAGGGACGGTGCCCCCCAGGTCCAGCGTCAGCGGGGTCCCGGCTGGTTGCACCCCGTTGTCCCCCGCCAGCACCCCGGCCAGGCTGAGGACCCCGGCCAGGCTGAGGGTCCCGGCCGGCCCCATAGCACCCTGCCCCATAGCACCCTGCCCTATAGCAGGGGTCTGTCCCGGGTGGGTGTGGGGGGGGTCACCTACCGCTGGCAGCGACCCCCGGGGAGGGAGAGCGGGGACAACTCCCGGGTCCCCATCCCACGCTCCCCGGGTAGGGCGGAGGAAGGGTTAAAACATGAAAAATTCAAAAGGAAAAGATAAAGGATAAAAAAAATAACGAGAAAAGGCACAGCGACCCACGGTCACGCTGCCACGTCCTC
>NW_010972449.1:1456834-1458306 GCF_000737465.1 Haliaeetus leucocephalus | reverse complement strand
TGTGCCCCGTGGCAGGGCAGCTACGCCAGCGTCGAGGCTGCGGGGCATGGAGCTGCATGGACCCCCCCGGAGATCCACAGACACCCCCATGTCAGTGGCCCCGCGACCCCGCAGAGGGGTCTTTGCTGCTGCCGGTGTCCCTCTCCGCATACCCTCCTCCAGGAGACCCTGCTGCCCCCAGCCCCGGTCGTGCCCCTGCCCCGTGCAAGCCCCCACACTGGTTTTTTTGTGGGGAGGGGGCTGCAGGCTGACCCCCACGGCCGGAGCTGACAAGGGGAGCGTGACCGTCAGTGCGGCCCTAAGAGCCTTACTGGATTAAATGGGCCATTTCCCACCCTGGCCAGCTTCTCTCCGAAGCCACGTGCCAGGCTTCTCCCCAGGGAGAGGGGAAAGGAAGGAAAATAAAGACCCAAAGGCAGCACCCAGCTTGGAGGGGCTCCAACAGGACCCCACGTCCAGCCTGGCACCCAAAGGCCAGCGGCACCCGCCGGGTGCAAGCCCTGGGCGTCACCCCCAGCCTCAAGGGACCGTGCCGCTTTCTGCTCAACGGGTTTTTCTGGTTTTAGGCCAAATTTCGGCGCTTGCCGGCACAGCTCGTGTCCCCGCTCACGCAGGCGGTGGGTGCGCTGCGCTCCCCGCTTGGTTTCTGCACCCACGTCTCCGCGTGTGGCTGAGTCCAGGTGGCCAGCGTGGTCTCCTACAGCACCGAGTGCAGGAGCGGGGCGCTGGGCACTACTGGAAAATGAACCAGCAGCAACTGGGAGCTGGTGGGGCACACTGGGCCACGCCACATGCCTGTATGAGCCATGCCTTTGGGGTGCTGCCCTGCCCAGAATACTTCCAGGTGGGTGGCACTTTTTCCAGCTCCACGGCTGATCCAATAAAGGGCATTACCGGTCCCCTCCCTGCTGGGCACTGGGACGCGTCCCAGCACGGTGGTCCAGCAGTATCCCCACCCTGGCGGCCCCCAGCTGAGCCCCCTCACCCCCAGCACCCGCTGGGCATCGCGGTTCAGTGTGGGCTCCGGGAATTTGGGGTAAAGCTCCGTCCTTCCTCCATGCTACCTGGCACCTTGCTGTGGCATGGCACGAGCGTGCCAGGCCTCAGGCGGGCGGCTGCGGTGGTGCTCGGGGCAATACCGAGCTGGGGGCTATATAGCGCCGGGTAATGGGGACTGCATGCACCCCACGGTGATCTTGCCACCGCGGGTGGGGGGCTCTGACCACTCTGCCCCCCACCCCACTGGGACACCCCACACCTCAGGGGGACTTTGCCCGCTGGCGGAGCGGGGAGGGCAGTAAACAGGCGCCGCCCGGGATTACACAAGGCCGGGGCCGCGGCGGCGCTGGGGCACCAACACCCCCCCACACTCGGGTCCAAAACCCCAGTGGGGTGCAACGCCCCCCCCCGCGGGGACTGGGGGGCTGGGTGTGCGGGAGGGGAGCTGGGGGCGTGGCCCTCGCCTCGCCCCG
>NW_010972449.1:1455643-1456373 GCF_000737465.1 Haliaeetus leucocephalus | reverse complement strand
CGGGCCGGGCTGGGCTGTCCCGGGTGGGCTTGCCCCGGGGAACCCCCGGAGCCGAGCGGGGATGGGGCCTCAGGGGAGCCGGGGTGGGTGGGGCGCCCCGTCGTGCCCCCCCCTGCCCCGTGGCCGTGTCTCCCCATATCCGTGTCCCACTCGTGGCCGTGTCACACCCACCCCCCCCAGCTGGGCTTTCCTGGAGGTGACCACCAACGCCTCGCACACCGACAGCCTGCAGGCCTATGCCGCCGGGCTCGCCGAGGCCGCCGTCTCCGAGCAGGTAAGGGGTGACCCCTCCGAAAATGGGGTCTTCCTCCCCTCTTCCCCGGGTGACCCCCACCCGTGACACCCCCACCCGTGTCCCCCAGCTGATGTACATGCACTGGATGAACACCATGGTGGGCTACTGCGGCCCCTTCAAGTACGAGAGCGAGTATTGCGAGAAGCTGCGGAGCTACCTCGAGGCCAACCTGGCCTGGATGGAGGAGCAGATGGGGAAAGGGGAGGACCCCGAGTACTGGCACCAGGTGAGGATGGGGTACCCCCAGCCGGGGTGAACCCCCCCCCCCCCTACATCTCCCTGGACTAATTGGGGCGTTAATCAAGAGGAGGGGACAAGACAAGGAGGGGTTCCCCGGCGTCCTGGCCGGGTTCCAGGTGGGATGACGGGGATGCGGCCGCCGTGGATCCGCTTCCCTTGGACGAGGAGCAGAGGTGACCCCTGACTTTCTCCCCC
>NW_010972449.1:1438290-1455633 GCF_000737465.1 Haliaeetus leucocephalus | reverse complement strand
CCCCGGGGGGAGGGGGCGGGGGGGCCCCTGCCTTTCCCCCCCCCCCCCCCGGCCAGAGCCTCCCACGCCGCTCTTGGGGTGCTCAGGGGGTGGCTCGGTGCCACCCCGGCCACCAGTGCTGAGTCACGGCCCCGCTGACGGTGACGCATCCCCCCGCGCCTCCTCCCGCCTCTGCAGCGGCACCGGGACCCACCGGATCTGCTGCGTCCCCCAGGGGAAAGGGGGGGACACCCCGTCCCCCGAAATCCGTCGCCCTTCTTCCCCGCGGGAGCCGAGTGCCAGCTCTGTCCCCTGTCCCCACAGGTACGCCTGGCCCTGCTGCAGCTGAAGGGGCTGGAGGACAGCTACAACGGGCGCCTGGATTTTCCCCGGGGCAGGTTCACCCTGGCACCTTTCGGCTTCCTGTAAGTTGCTTCTCGGAGGTGATGGGGACTGGGGGGGGGTCGTCACTTCAGGGGTTGGGGTGCTGCTTGGGGGGGGCCGTGGGGACGATTCCTGGATGTCAAGGGACACCTAGTTTTGCTCCCGAGTCCCCCTTGCCCACCTTCTCCAGGCGCTCGTGCTCTGCTGCTGGGGAAAGATGGGGCCAAGGCAGGTTCTCCTCCTTACCCCGGCAGCATGGGCTTGGGTGGTGGGTGCCCCCCACCCCAGGCCCACTGCAGCACCCTGCCTCGGTTTCCCCACTGCTGTGCTCACCCTTCCCTCCCTGCTCAGGCTGCAGGGGTGCTCGTACCCGCGCCCTGGCGCGATGGAGAAACACCCTCTGGCCCAGACGGACGGACGGAGAGCTCTGAGCCAGCTTGGCTCGTGGGTTGGGGTATCCCTGGACCTGACACCCTGTGTCTTGCTTCCCCCCAGCCTGCTGCAGTTGGGGGGTGACCTGGAAGACCTGGAATCTGCCCTGAACCGCTCCTCCCCACGGCGTGTCCTGGGCTCAGGCTCCTGCTCTGCCCTCCTGAAGCTGCTGCCGGGCCATCGGGATCTCCTGGTCGCCCACGACACTTGGACCTCCTACCAGTCCATGCTGCGCATCATCAAGAAGTACACGCTGCCCTTCCGTGTCTCAGCTGGCGGTGCGTGGGCTGGGCTGGGGGGCTGCGTCTGACACCCCCCCCCTCCCTGCTGATGCTCCCCTGCATCCCTCCCCGCTCCAGGCAATTCTCAGATCCCCGGGAGCGTCCAGGTGTTTTCCTCCTACCCCGGCACCATCTTCTCCGGGGATGATTTCTACATCCTCAGCAGCGGGTTGGTGAGTGGGGTCTGGTCCTGGGGGACCCCTCCCCGGCCCCGTTGCCCTCCCTATCGCTCCCCTCCCCACAGGTAGCGCTGGAAACCACCATCGGGAACAACAACCCGGCACGGTGGAAGTACCTGGATCCACGGGGCAGCGTCCTGGAGTGGCTGAGGAACATCGTGGCCAACCGCCTGGCCCGCAGCGGTCCCGAGTGGGCCGCCGTCTTCCGACGGTTCAACAGCGGCACGTGAGCAGGGAGCAGTTATCCTGGGGAGGGTGGGATCGGATGGAGGGATGCTCCCCCCCCCGCAGGCAGCAGGGATGTCCCCGGGAAGAGGCTGGCTGCCAGAGGGATGCTTTTCCCCCTTCTCCGTGCCAGGTACAACAACCAGTGGATGGTGGTGGACTATAATGCCTTCACGCCGGGGAAAGCGAGCCCACCGCCGGGTGTGCTGACCGTGCTGGAGCAGATCCCGTGAGTGGCCCCCCCCGTTCCTCCCCGAGCTCCGGCTCCTGGGCTGAGCCACAGCAGAAGCGTCTCCTTTCCCGTCCCCGTGGATTTGGGAAAGCCCTAAGGGTCCTGTCTGCCCCGGCCCCCACGGGTGGGATTTGGGCGATGGGGATGCTGATGCAGGCAGGAGCTGCCCGTGCTGCCAGTCTGCACTTAAAGGTTCTCCAGGGATGCTCGTATGCGGGTGATGGGTGCCCAGCACCCCTGGCTGGGGTGGGAACCCAGCAGCGGGGACCCCCACCTGGGCTGCTCCCCTTCGCAGCGCGTGTCGTCCCCCCCGGCTGGATTTCCCAGTCTCCTCTAACGGATGCTCTTCGTCCCAGCGCAGGGGCCTGGTGGTGGCGGCCGATCGGACGGAGCTGCTGTACCAGCAGGGCTACTGGGCCAGTTACAACCTGCCGTGAGCTCCGTCCGGCCTCATCCCACCCCACTGATGCTCCGTAAAGGGGGGGGGGGCAGCCAACGCTGGCCTTGCCCCCCCCTCCCCGCCGTTGGGTGCTGACTCGCTGGGTTTCCCCCCCCTCCACACACACACCAGGTACTTCGAGGAGATCTTCAACGCCAGCGGGAACCCGGAGCTGGTGAAGAAATACGGCGACTGGTTCACCTACGACAAGAACCCGCGCGCCCAGATCTTCCGCCGGAACCAGACGCTGGTCCGCGACCTGGACTCCATGGTCCGCCTGATGAGGTGGGTGCTAGGGACCCCCCCCAAACCTGGGTGTTCCCCCCCCCCAGGGATTTTCAACCCTCAGGCGTGATTTTTTTCATCATCATGATAAATTTATATATATTTTTTCCCCCAACTTTCATCGTGACTCTCTCTTGGCCATTCTGCAGGTCCAACAACTACCTGCGGGACCCGCTGTCGCGGTGCGGGGGCTGCGACCCCCCCCAGAACGCCGAGAACGCCATCTCCGCCCGCTCCGACCTCAACCCCCCCAACGGCACCTACCCCTTCCCTGCCCTGCGCCAGCGCTGCCACGGCGGCACCGATATGAAGGTGGGAGAGCCAGGGCAGCTGTGGGGGGCTGGGGGGCCCCTCTTTGGGGCTGTACCCCCCTCCGACAGCTCCCCCCAGCTTGTGTTGCCCCTTCCCCATGCTGATTTACACTCCTGTTTTTATTTTTTTTTTTTTTTTTTTTTTTCTCCCCCCCCCTGCACTAGGTCACCTCCTCGGGCATGGCCCCCACCTTCGGGCTGGTGGCCGCCAGCGGTCCCACCTGGGGTGACGTGCCCCCCTTCCGCTGGAGCACGTCCCCCTGTGGCAACCTGCTGCACATGGGTCACCCCGACCTCTGGACCTTCCCCCCTATCAAAGTCCGCTGGGAGTGAGCGGGTGTTACTGGGCTGAACCCGTCTGTCCATCTGTGGGCGTCTGTCCTGCGTGGGAATCCCCTATGGGTGGGGGTCTCAGTGCTACCCACTCTTCTATCCCCAGGGGACTGGTTTTGGGTGCAAGGGCGGGGGGGGTCCCCTGCCCCCTTGGCTCTTTCTGCTTCTGCCTCTCGCTGCCACATCCCCGCCAAAGGGCTCCAGCCCTGGGATGTTTCCTTGGGTGCTGACATCTCGTTTTGGGGGGGCTCTTCCCAGAAAATGGGAGGGGTCCTGGGAGGCTGGGGCTCGCCTGCAGGGCAAAGAGGAGGGGAGCGAGCTGGTTTGGCGGCGACAAATAAAGCGCTCTGCGTGCAGTGGAGGTGGTGGCGGTGCTTTGTGCTCTGCTGAGATTCTCTGGTGTCTCGTATAAGGGTTGGGCTCACGCAGAGGTGTTCTTCCCCGCCCCCCCCCCCCAAATTAACGGGGTGCTCCCTGCTTCCCCGCTGGCTCTGGTGGACGAGTGTGCAGCCAGCCAGGCTGGGCTTTTTTGGGGTGCAGGCTGCTAAGGTTTCTCTGCTGCTGTATCAGGCTGGGTACCTTGCGTGGGGTAGAGCTGCTGAAATGGGGGAGCCCGGGGTGTGGGCTGGAGGGGGCAGGTCCCGCTGCTCACCCCCCAGGACGGTGTGACTGTCCTCATCCCTTTTGTCTTCCCCCTCCTCTGCCACCTGTGTTTCCCCCCCCCAGCCCCAAAACCCCCGTTTGCAAAATCCTCTTACCGCAGCTCCCTTGATCCGCTCTGCCTCGTTAGGAATAACGAGGTCATTACTGGGGGATTAATGAGCTGGTGCTCGGCAGCGCTTTGAAGGCGCCAGGTTCCCACCAGGGCTGGGGGCTGCTGGGGGCCCCTGCGGCTCCCCGGGGGCTGCGTGGGGCCAGGTTGCAGCAGGTCTGGGCTGTTGGGGTGCTAGCACCCCCAAAAGCTGGGATGGGTGCCCTGGACAGGGCAGGTGTCCAAAATCTGCTGTGCTGGGGGGGTTGCAGGTAAGGTGGGGGGTGGTAGAGCCTGTGCACATGTCCCCTGGTGTCCCCGTGGTGTGTGGGCTTCTGGGGTAGGGGGTTGCTGCTGGGGAGGGGTCCCTGTGACTCAGTTTCCCCGGGTGGGAGGAGGTCATTGCCACCGACTGACGGGGCAGCGAGGAGGGGCGGGCGGCATGTCGATGCCAAAGACTGGGCACACTGGAAATGCGGCGGCGGTTGCGTTGCTGCTTCCCTTCCTTTTTTTTTTTTTTTTTTTTCTTAAAAAGTGGGCAAACAAACTACTGGTTCAATATCGCCCCAGCTGCCGTGGCCCTTGGCTGAGGCTGTGTCACTCAGGGACCCTGGCCAGGGGACGGGAGGGGGTGACAGCTTGGCATCGCCTTCCCTGGGGTGGGTATGGAGCCAAAGGGGGGGGTAAAAGGGGGGACGGGGAGGTGGGTGCGGGGTGGAAAGGGACCCCGAGCACCCCAGGGCTGAGCTGAAACCTGGTGCCCTTGCCGACGGGGTTTCTGGCCTCCTCCCTGTGAGGGGTTGGGGGGGCTCCTTGCACCCCTTCCCCAGCGCCTGCCACCGAGGCCCCCCAGGGAAGTGATCACAGCCCCACTGTGAGATGGGGGATCACTCCAGGGGAGCTGGACCTTGTGCGCGTGTGTCCTCCCACCCCGCCTTGGTGCCCCTGTTCAAGAAATCTTTATCACCCCCCGCATTTCTAGTCCACTGTGTCCCCAAAGCAGCGTGGCTCAGTGCAGAGGTGCCTGCTCTCTGCTGTTGTGCTGACCCAGCCCGTGCTGTGTGCCGTTCACTCTGAAGCCTAATGACGGTGTGAGAAGCAGGGAGTTAGGTATTTCGTTGCCTCTGAAGGCCAGCTCCATCAGGAACAGGCTGCCCTGGAGCCCATGCCCTGCTCAGTGCCTGTCATTAGCGGTGCTCTCAGGGGGCCTTTGCAGCACAGTTTGGGTCAGGGGACTGAAATTCTGTATTCTGTGGGGCAGAGCCAGGGGGAGTGGGGGGGTTCCCAGTGCACTCCCTTTGCCAGCTCGTGTGCAGTGGCCCCCCCCTTGGGACCCCCACGGAGCGGCCATGGAGAGGGACTGGACTAACTTTGTGCCAAAGCAGTCTGCTTTCAGAGTCCACCCAGCCAGAGGGACAGAGAAATCCTCTGCGGGAGCCAGGGTCGGACCTTCCTCCAGATCCCCCCTTCTTCCTCCTCGCCTGCCGGGGACAGAGCCAGCCCCTTGGCACAGAGGTAGGGCATGTGCTGGGGGGACCCTTACCCTGGGGGATGTCACCAGGACTGGGTGACAAGAAGGGGTCCTGGGCTGTCCCAGAGGAAAGGGTGGGGGAGGGGCTCTGCCTGCTTTGCCTGGGGGCTGCTGGACCTCAGGTCTTGGCCAGATCCTGGCTGGGCAGCCCCCTCTCCCAGGGATGCTCGTGGGGCACCTTTGCAAGCTGTGCGGGGACTGTGCCCCCCACCCAGACCCCTCCTGCCCGCAGGGTGCCTGGCTTGGCCAGCCAGAGCTGGGGGGGGGGCCCATCCCAGTGGGCTTACCCAGTTGGCAGGGCTGACCCCCCCGCCCCGGCAGGGCCGGCATAGGGGTGCGATGGTTTGGAGGCGATGGGGGAGTCTCAGCTGCCTGCTGGGGATTTGGGGCGTGCAGGCTGCCCTCGTTATGCCGGGGGTCCGGGTCAAACGGGCAAAGTCCTCAAATCCGCTGGGACGTGTTTCTGGCTGGACGCAAGAAGAGCCAGTTGCTTGCACCCAGGTGGTGGGGGCAAACCGTGGGGGACCCCCAAAGTCATGTGCGACCTGCCTGTCCTTTTTCCCCCCGTCTCCTGGGCACCCACATCCCATCTCCTGGGCATGCGAAAGCCGCTGGAATTTGGCTGCCGGGGCCACACGTGACTGTCCCCGCTCAGGACACCCCGGCACCCTGCCCGGGCCGTGGCTGGGCGCTTTCGGCACGGATCCAGCCCAGCAGCTGGAAAAACTGGCCGGGCGCTGAGCAAACAGCCGGGGTCAGGGCAATGTTTAACCCCTGCCCCTCGCCCTGCTGCGTGGCTGGACTTGGGGACACCGGCACGGCCCCTCTGACGTCGCCTCTCCCTCCTCCGTCCCCCAAATCCTGCTGCGGCTGTGGGCGAGGAGCTGGGGACACGCAGCGAGGTCCCACGGGACGCCAGGTAATCCCCCGCCGCGGGGTGGCCCTGGCTGAATTTGGGGATGGGGAGCGTTTGGGGATACCGAGGTCTTGGGGACCAGGAGGATGGAGGGGGTGACCCAGCTTGTCTTGGGGCTCTGGCATCCCAGAACCGGGAGGTGACACTGGGCACAGCCCTGTCCCTCCGGAGGGGGTCCCGTGCCCCACACGGGATGGACACCGGGGCTGCGGTGGGGGAGGACGGGGACCCCGAAGGGATCAGCCGGTGCCTCTCCGCGGCAGAGCATCCATCGCCGGGCCCATGGCAGCCCAGCCCGACGGAGGCGAGAAGCCCTTCCACATCATCTCGCCCATCCTGGAGAGCCTACCCCTCTCCAGGGCAGCGGGCACCAAGGTCTACATGAAGCTGGAAAACGTTCAGCCCACGGGCTCCTTCAAGATCCGCGGCATCGGCCACCTCTGCCAGGAGGTGAGTGTGGGCAGGGTGCTGCTCCTGCTTTTTTTGGGGGAGCATGGGGTTGGGGGGACACGCAGCCGTCTCCCTTCCCTCCTGCTTTTCAGGCCGCCAAGAAGGGCTGCCGCCGTTTCGTTTGCTCTTCAGGTAATCGGGGTCCGAGCTACGGGGGGATGCTCACGGGTAATGTGGGGAGCGTGTATTACCTGCCTGACCCCCCGCTTTCCGCAGGGGGGAACGCCGGTCTGGCGGCAGCGTACGCGGCCAAAAAGCTGGGGTTCCCGGTCACCGTCGTGGTCCCCAGTACCACTGGCCCCACCACGGTGCACAAACTGGAGGAGCTGGGGGCGGAGGTGGAGGTCTCTGGCCAGGTAACCCAGTGGCAGCCCCTAAAACTGGGGTCTGGGTGGGGGGGGACGGGACGGGGGTGGACACGGACCAGAGGGGGCTGATCCTGAGCTCAGGCTGCTCTGCGATGCCGGGGCTGCGCATGGCAAACCCCAGCCCGAAATGGTCCCCTCCTGCATCACCTGCACCCCGGCATTGCGGCAGGGTCACCCCAGGGACCCCCACCTCAGCCTCGCGTGGGTTTCTGGTGTCCCCCAGCCCCGTGGTGACAAGGGACCGACCTCTGGGGCACCAGGGCTGGATGCGGCCCCGCTGAGCCCCCATCACCCCCCCTCCAGGTATGGGATGAAGCCAACAGGAGAGCCCTAGAGCTGGCACAGACCGAAGGCTGGGTCAGCATCCACCCCTTCGACCACCCATCGGTGTGGTGAGTTCTGCCAGGGCTCAGCTCCTGCCTCCCCATCCCCGAGGTCCGGGTTGGCGCGGGGTACCCCCGCACTGCATCCTCTGCCCCCCCCCCATCCCCGCTCCTCGCCTTCCAGGCAGGGTCATGCCAGCCTGGTCCGGGAGCTGAAGGACTCGCTGGAAACCAAACCGGACGCCATCCTGCTGGCGGTGGGTGGCGGGGGGCTGCTGGCCGGCATCGTGGCCGGCCTGCACCAAGTGGGCTGGCAGGACGTCCCCATCGTCGCCGCCGAGACCCGGGGGGCCCACAGCTTCCACGCGGCGCTGGCGGCCGGCCGGCTCGTCTCCCTGCCCGACATCACCAGGTGAGACGGGTTTTGCGGGAGCCGCCACACGTGCAACGAGTTGGCGGGTCTCAGCCCAGCTCACCGAAGGGGTCCCGGGACCACCCTGACCACCTCTGTCCCCTCCCGTCCCAGCGTGGCCAAGTGTCTGGGAGCCAAGAAGGTGGCGGCGCGGGCGCTGGAGTGTGCCCAGGAATGCCAGGTCATCTCCCAGGTGGTGGAGGACACGGAGGCTGTGCGAGCCATGGAGCGGTTCCTGGGTGAGCAGGGGTCAGCCGGGCACGGTGCGGGGGGTGACGGGGGACACCGCCGGGTTTTGGGGTTGGCCTGGCAGGTGCCAAAATCAGGGTGCTGGGAGGACCCCGGTTCCGCAGGGGGCTGATGGGGACGGGGCGGGTGGGCGACTCGGGGGGGTCCCCCCGGGCTTTTGTCCCCGCAGATGACGAGAGGATGCTGGTGGAGCCGGCGTGCGGGGCAGCCCTGGCCCTGCTCTACGCGGGGCGGCTGCAGCGGCTGCAGCGCGAGGGGCGGCTGCGGACCCCGCTGGACTCCGTGGTGGTGGTGGTGTGCGGGGGCAGCAGCATCCAGGCGGCCCAGCTGCAGGCTCTGAAGAACCAATTGGGGCTGGAGTGACACCCACCCCAAGGAGGGGGACACAACGGAGCCCAGCCGGCACCCTCTGCTTTGCTTTCCTTCCAAAATAACTAAAATAAAGCCCCGCTGCCTGGCGGACGCGGGGATGGATTCCTCCAGCAGCCTCTGCGCCAGAACACGGCATCCATGTAGGGATGGGGAAACTGAGGCACGCGAGGTGGACCAGACCGGGGCTCACACCGCAGGCAGGGATGGAGCCGGGGTCCTGCCTGTTCCTTCCCTGCCTGTCCAAGGGCAGGACTGGGGTACACGTGTCCCCCTGTACCCCTTGGACATGCCGGGCATCCCCTTCCACGTCCCCCAACCCTCGGTCCCCCCTCCTCTCCCTCCCCTGCTCCTCCCCAGGCTGTTTGGACTGCAGCTCCCCGCCTCAATTAGCAAGCGCTCCCTCTCTGACTAATTACTTTGCTACTGTCTTTATGCATTATTATTCTAATGATTATTAATTATTACAATCTTCTCCCATTCCTGCCGTGCTGTCTGCGGTCGGAAGAGAACAACACGCACGGACCCGCTTGTTATGGTGATTTATCGGCGGAGCTCCCCGGCTGTGTCTAACACCCGCGAGCCCCGAGGTGTACCAACACGCGCACACGTGTCTGTGTGTACCCCATCCCTGAGGCCCCTTGATCCCCCCTTTTCCCCCATCCCACTCTTTTTCCCATTCCCGCTTTCCTTCTCTCCCCCGTTCCCACTCTCTAGTGCTGCATTTGCTTTTAGCCCTTTGCTGTTGCACCTCACTGGATTTTTTGTGTCCCCCCCAAAACATTTCTCCCATCCCTGGGTGATGGGGGGTCTTTGTCCCACTGGGGCTCCCCAACTTCTCCTCTGTTCCCCAGCTGAGCCCATGTCCCAGGCATCACCCGGTGATGCCGGGCAGGGAGACAAGCCTTCTCTTGCCCCAAAATCCTTCTCAGCCTCCTCCTCCTCCTCCCTTTTGGAGCAGAGGGGGTTCAGTCCCGGGACCAGCTCAGACCCCGGATCACAGGCATCCCCCACAAAGTCCTTTCCCCCTGGCCGGGTGCCTGCCCTGGGACCCGGCTGCCAACCCCCCCCAGAAACACCCTCCCTGCCTTCGGCCCTTTTTCCCTCTCCCCCTCGTACATCCCACCGGCCAGGCCAGCTCCCCAGGTGCTTCTTGGAGGCCAAAACCCCATAAATCAAAACTCTGGCGCTCCATCGTGAGCAATATCTTATGTAAAAAGGTGTTTCCAGGGAGCACCGAAGGCTGGAGAATCCTATTACGAGGCACACTATTAATTATAAGGAGTCAGCCCAACGTACTCCAGCCATTTTTTATCCCAGGTCCAAAACCTGATTACTTTCCACCTTCTGCAGACCTTCCCTTTCTGAAAGAAAAAAAAAAAAGGGAAAAAGGTCAGAAAAAAAAATAGCATTGATGTTTGCCCAACAGCTTTTGAAAAGAAGTTTATTCCCAGGACTGATGCTGCTCTGCTGGGGCCTGGGGGGAGCTGGGAGTCGTGGGGGTGTTTTCCCCAGCACAGCCCCACGGGAGGATTATTGCTGGTGGTGACATGGGCACGACCGTGGGGTTTGGGATGGCTCCCCTGAGCACCCCGATGGGGAGCTTTGTCCCCTCCTTGCCTTGACGAGGGAGCCCTTGGCCTTTGGATGTCCCCAGCAGGGATATGGGGGTGCAGGTTACCTGGGGGACACCCCACCGGGGGGTGGCATGGCCCCAGCCGGTGGTGGGGGGGGGTCACCCATAGTCACCCTGGGTGTGCTGGTGCCTTCCTGGGATTGCTGGGGTGACGGGGACCCTCATTTCGGTTGCTGTACCCTGACCCTGGTTGCGATGGGGACCCCAGCCCTGGTCGTGGCTGAACCCAGCAGCTCCCCGCAAGCCCAGCTCCATGGCCCGCATCCAGCCTTTTGCGTGACACCGTGTTTTCCCCAGCCATCAGGTCCCTTCTGCCAGCGCCAAGCCCACGGGTGGGTGTTTGCTGGGACGGGTGAGCCCGGGGCGGGGGGCAGCAGCCCCCGGCCGGTGACTTGGGGGACGGTTTGGTTCATCTCCTGCACCCAGCTCTGAGCTGCAGGGTCCAACAGATAAACCTCCTCCGTGCCAGCGGGTCCCTGCTCAGGTGGGTGCTCCCGCTGAGCCCTGTCCTGCACAGAGCCCACCCCCCAGCCCCCCGCATGGGAGGTGGGTGGCAGCTTGGAGCACACCAGCATCATCCAAAAATCCCTCCTGCAGCCTGTCCCTGCTCTGGATCCCAGAGATGGGGTGCCCCAGCAGCCTGCGAACAGTCCTCAGGTGTATGCCTTGGGAATAATAATAATAATAATAATAAATAATAATAAATAGCAGCAGCCAGTGTTTACCCAGTGAATGACCTTGTGCTCCATTTTATAATCCTCAAAATGATGCTGGGAGGGAATTATTTAACAATATGTTATAAAAAGCACCCGTTACCTGCTAACACTGACAGCCTGGGAGGGGTGGAGCAGAAGGGAGCGGCTGGCTGCACTCCTGCCTCAGTTTCCCCACCTGTTAAAAGGGGAGAAGGTGCTTTGCTTGGCAGGTGATGAGAGTCCAGTGTCTTTGCGATGGCCGCAGCTCCTGGCTGAGGGATCCCTTAGGGCTCAGCCTGGCTCGTTTGCCACCTTGTTATTAATGCTGGTAATGGTATAGGAAGGATAAATTCCACCACTTGGCTGAACAGAGAAAATATGCAGAGAAGTGGCTGGCTTTTCATAAATCATTGGTGCTCCGTGCTACAACCAAGCCAGGACTTAAAATTCAGGTCAGGAGAGAGGGACTCTCGTAAGCCAGTGAGGGAAGGTAATTTATTCTGTTTATATCTTTTTACTGCAAGACAAGGTGTGTGTGGGGGGGGAAGTCTGCCATGATTTTGCATTTTAAATATTAGTTCAGAGCTGCAGCCTGCCTTGGACTTTATTTCTTTTTGTATCTTGGAAAACAAGAGAGGGAAAGCAAGGGTGAGGGGAATGGGGTGCTGAGGGAGGATACCCCCCTCCTGCCTGCCCTGGGTGCCCCCCTAGGGCAAAAGCTGCTGAAGGGGTTCATGGACACCCCCCCCCTGCTTGGTGTTGTCCCCTCCTGGTGTGTTGTGTCCCCCCAGAGCACTCTTCCAGCTCCCCCATGGGGATGCTCTGCCAGCAGAGCTGTGGGTGCCCTGGTGGGAGGGGGTCTTGGGGGGGTACACACAATACCTCCCCCCCCAGGGAGAAAGAAATGATGCACCAGGCTGTCTGCTGTGGGGGAAGGTGCTGAGCCGGGTAATGTGCCCCCCCTGCCCAGTGCCAGAGAGCTGGGATGATGGGGGCCTGGGGGGGACTGGGGTACCGGGTGGGTGATGCAGCCCTGGAGAGAGTCGCATCACCTTGTACGGGGACCACAGCACCCATCCCACCCTGGGGACCGACGGGGACTGCTCCCCCAGACCCCACGCAGGCCTGGGGGACAGTGGGGGAAACAGGGCAGCCCAGCCAGCGTCTCTCATGGTCTTGCCTTAAAAAAAATAATAAAATAAAATGAAAGGGACCAGGTGACCGAACAGTAGGTAACTAAAAGGTTTTTTATTCACATTGAACAACAAGAGCCATTCACACTAACAGCCTCCGCAAGAGGCAGCGGGGACAGGAAACCCACGACGCTTTCAGAAAACAACTTTTTTTCTTTCCTTTTCCATTCTCCTTCCTTTTTTTTTTTCCCTTCTATCCTCTTGCCCCCCTCCCCGGTGCCACCCCCTCCCCGCCTTCAAAATAGAAAAATTCGGAGCCTCCGATGACTAAAGTACAATAAATAATCAGTAAACACAAAAACATACTTTATTTGTTTCTCCTTTATACAAAATAAAGAAACTAGAAGCAAAAACTATAATACATCCTTAAATTGGCGGAGCCTCCGGGAAATGTTGGGGTGGGACTCGGTGTCGAGGCTCGGGTTTAATTTCTGCTGTTGTGGTGGTTGTGTTGGTTTTGTTCTGGGTTTTTTCTTTGTTTATTGGGGTTTTTTTGTTGCATTTGTCCTGTTTCTGCCTCTTTCTGGTGTCTTTTCTGCCGTGTGGGAGCCCAATCTCAGCCAGTCACTGGGGCAGCCCTGGGCCCGCTCCTCCCCCCCCTACACCCCCCCATCACCAAAAACCGGGTCCGAACCCACCTTCTCCTTGGGGATAAAATGGGAACAACAAAAACAAGGCCAGGGGAGGGTGTTTATTCCTGCTATTCCCCATTTCCCCCCCCCCACCCCCTTCCACGATGTGGTAGGGGATAATTAAAGAGGATGCTAATTAGCGGGGGGGGGGGAAGCCCTGGCCTAACACCCCCTCCCCAGATGCCGCCAGGGCGGTGGGACCTGTGTCCAGGTGAGTTCAGCTTTGGTCCGAGAGGCGGTGGTCCCGACGCCGGCGGGGGGGTTCTTTTCTTCGGGGCTGGGCACCATTCATTGCCCCCCCACCCACCCAGTGTTTGGGGGGGGGGGAAGGTGCCAGGAGGGGGAGGTAGCGGGGTGGCCCCAAAATCCCAGGGAAAGGGGGCAAGGGGGGGTGTTCTGCAGTGATGGGGAGGGTAGGGGGGATGCAGGGATGCGTTTTGGCATCGGAGTCGGGGAGGGGGGGGTCTTTATCCGGCGACGTGACGCGCCCCGGTCCGGGGCTGGGGAGGGGGACACGCGTGGGCTGGGGGAACGCGGGGGTGTTTTGTCCCCCTCCACACGCGCACGCGTGCCCACGCCAGGCCTACCACACCGCCGCCTCGCTGAGCTCCGGGTTGGGGTGCGAGAGCCCCCCGCTATAGCCGCTATTGCTGGACATGGAGAAGGGTGGGCTGGGCCCCCCGCTGAAGACCTCCCCCGGAATGGGGTGCAGCGAACCGGTCATCCCCGGCTCGGGACTGGGGGTGTCGGGATGCGAGATCATATCCGTGTACCTTTGGTTTTCTGAGGAGTGGTGTCCGCTTATTGGGGGCTCCAAGGGTCCCAGGGGTGTGGAGCCGGGTCCTGAGTTCTGAAGGTAGCTGGAGTCGGCCGGGGACTGGGCTTGGGAGGGCGGCCCGTGGGGGAAAAAGTCATAATTGCCTCCCGGTCCGTAGTAGTCACCTTGGTAATCTGCGGGAGGTGGGAGAAAAGGATGGAGCTGGTCCCCCCGGGGGCCAAAAAAAAAAAATTCCAGAATCCCACCGTGCTCCATACCCAGCCCTGTGCTCCCCTCTGGACCAGCGCGGCCGCCCCCCTCCGAAATACTCTGCTGGCTCCTGGGGTGCGGGGCCCAAAGCGCCGGCTTTAAATTTGAGCCCGACCCGAGAGAGAAATAAGCCCGTCCTAAGGGCTGCAGCACTCATCACCCTCTCCCTGCCTGGTCTGGAGGGAGGGAAGGGATAGAGGAGGGCAAGGAGCCTGGGGCTGGGGCATCTGGGGGGAGGATGGGCTCAATTTAATGCTTATTTAATGGGGGGGGGGGGGGAAATATATATATATAAAGGGAAAGGGGGAAAAGCATATGTAAAAGGAACAGGAAAAAAAAAATATGTAAAGGGAATCGGGGAAAAGTATATATAAAGGGAATGGGGGAAAAAAATATGTAAAGGGAATGGGGAAAAAAATATGTAAAGGGAATGGGGAAAAAATGTATGAAGGGAATGGAGAAAAAATAGATATAATGGGGGAAAAAATGTATATAAAATGGGGGGAAAAATATATCATGGGGGAATTATATATATGTTTAGCAGCCTGGAAGGGATCTAGAAACTAACTGCAGGGCAGCAAGGGGTGCCTGGAAAGCCCCTTGTCAGAGGGGAGGCTTTGCAAATGCAGCTGATGGGGGGGTCTGCATGGAGTGGGGGGGAGAAGGGAGGTGGGGGGGGCCAGCCCGGCGGCAGTGACCTTCCATATGCTGCGGGCCGGGAGGTAATTGGAACAAATGTGGCCTGAAAGGGGCACAAAAGCCCCGCAGCTGGGGCTTTGTTTGTGGGAGAGGGGCTGCCGCCCCACCACCTTGCCCGGGGGGCGGGGGGGGCATCGTGCGTGGCCGTGTCTTCGTGGCCGTGTGTGTGTGCATGGGTGTGAGCACGCGTGTCTGCGTGGGGATGCCCACCGGTGTGCGAATCGCACGGCGGCGGTACGCGTGGGGTGGGCAGGGATCCTGCGGTGGGGCTGCTCCGGGGGTCGGGGGAAAAAAAAAAATAAAAATAAAAAAAAAAACCAAGGAGAAGCGGGACAAGGAAGGAACAAAGAGGAAGAAGGAGGGAAGGAGTTGGGGGGGGTGGATGGGGTAGGGCCCCCACGGCCGGTCCCTCACCTCCGTAGTACGTGTAGGGCGTCGAGCCGAGCATCTCGGACTCGTCGAGGCGGCCGCCGAGGGGCCGCATCCTGCGTGGGCTGCGGAAGAAGGCGTGCCGGCGGGCACCCAGTGCGCTCAGCTGCTTCATCCGACGCTCCTTGGACCGGCGGTTCTGGAACCAGACCTGTGGCGGGGCTGGCGTCAGCATCCACTGGGGATGGGGTACCCTCTAGGTCAGGGGGACCCCCACCCCAAATTTGGCCGGGGGATGGCTGGGGAAAGGGATGGAAATCTTGGACCTGCCTGGGAGGGGATGGGTTTTCCTGCCTCTGGGTGGTTTTTAATGACCCCCCCCTGCTGCCAATAGCCCCACAAGGTGCACGGGGCAGGGGACACACACACACACACGAAATAACAAGGCTTATGAAAATCCTGGCTCCCTGGCTGCGTCCCCCTGTGCGCATCCTCAGCCTGTCTGTCCTTACGGCAGCCAGAGGATATGGGAAGATTTTTTCCTTATGGGGGGGAAAGAAGAGAGGAAAAGAGGGAAGGAAAAAGGGGGGAGGAACTCCGGATCGTGGCAGAAGTAGGCGGAAAGCGGGGAGCAGGGAGATGAGCACCTGCTGCGGCGGGCAGGGAGTCGGAAGAAAAGCCGGCCGGAGAGGATGGAGATAAAAGGGAAGGGGAAAATGCGGCCGCTTCTCTATGAGGCATCGCCTCGTCCAAACCGCACGGCTTCAGCTCACGTACGCCTTTCCCCCAGCCTGGTGGGGTGTCTGGATTATTGCCCCACTCTCCCCCCCGCTATGTCCCCCCTGGTACGGGGGAACGAGCACATCGCACTCCTCCGGGGACTTCTCCCGCTCCACTCCGCCGGGAGTCGGGACTCGCAGCTCCGCTACCGGCAAAGCCGGAAAGTCCTCCCCTATTAATGCCTTTATTAAAGCCCATTAATTCCTACATTTCCACAGGGATTTTCTTCACGGGGGCAGCACGGTAAGAAAGTGCCGGGCTGCCTGCAGAGCGCAATGGCTTCTCCCTGCGTTCACGAGGCCGGAGCATCCATCTCCCCGGCACGCCGCAGGATCCTGCTCAGCCCCGGGGAAACCCAGCTGGCTCACGTTTTGGGGCTGGGTTTCATCTCTTCCCCACGGGGCTGGTGCATTAAAGCACAGGGTGGGGGATCCCCGCTAACCCACGGGAACGTGGGGTGGGCGCAAGGCTGGGCCTGGGGTGATGCTGGCAGGGGACGGATGGGGTTTGCCTGTCCCCGTTTTCCCCACTCGTGGGACCACCCTCAGCATCCCAACGCCTTCCCAGCACCTGGGGGAGACCGTCACGGCCTCAAACTATCCGGGCTCCTCCCAGCACCCCTTCTCCTTTCCCCGTCTCCGCGCGAGGAAATGGCCCCGCGAAGCTCTGATGTCACAGGAACCTCCGTCCGCAGCGGGAATGACATCGCCGGCCAGCATCGTGACATCACGCTGTTGGGCGGGGAGGGCTACGGTGGGGCAGGGGGACCGCGCCGGGGCGGTGGGCTGGGGTTGGCCTACCTGGATGACTCTCATGTTGAGGCCGGTCTCCTGGGCCAGCTGCTCTCGGATGTGGCGAGTGGGTTTGGGGGTGGCGGCGAAGGCAGCTTTGAGGGTCTCCAGCTGCTTGGCTTTAATGGTGGTGCGGGGCCCCCTCCGCTTGGTACCCGAGTTCTGCTCCTCGTTCTCGTTGTTGGTGGTCTCCTTGTCCGAGGAGGTCGAGTTGTCCGTCTCCTTGGTGTCGTCCTGCATGGGGTCCTGGAGATCCGGGGACAAACTCCTGTCTGTACATGAGGACACTGTAAAGGAGACCCAGAGAGGAAAGGGGGGGGCGCGGATGACTTAGGGGAGAGATCAACCCCCCTTTCCTCTGCCCTCCTCGGCCCACCCGGCCCGGCCGCTTTCCAGGAGAGGGGTTGGGGGGGGGGGTGCTGGAGAGCAGCAAGGGGTGCAGATCGCCTCTGCCCCCCCGGTACCCCTAAAGCATCTTCCCCCCAACATCAGGCAAGAGCTCCAGGCAAGCGCCGCCCGATCCGGCCCCGCGCAGCGTGTCGTGCCGGCCGGAGGGAAGCTGGGGAGGGGGTGATGCCCCAGGCCCACCGCAGCCCCCGGCGCTCCCCCCTCTCCCCCCCTGCGCCTTTCACGTGGGGAAGCGGGATACACCGCTGGGAGAAACGCAACCGGTCCCTGTCAGGGTCTGGGGGGTCTCCAGTCACTGCCTTGAGCCTGGCTCACCCCCCCCCCCCCAACCCCCCCCCCCCCCCAAACGTGGGGACCCTGATGCCAGCATTCCCCCCCCCCCAAGGCCAAGCTCTACTCGCCTCGCTCACAGCAGCGGCCCCACTGACTGGCGTGGCAGGATCCGGCCCCGGGTGCTGGACGGAGAGAGAGCCCACGGAAGGGGGTGAGCACAGGCGCCTGGCATGGCTGGGACAGCAGGAGTGGGCCTGATCCTGCTGTCCTGACGCAGAGACAGCTTCCAAGGAAGTCAAATGGGAGCTTTGCCTCTGGGTGAAAGGAGGCGAAGGATCAGGCCCCGCGGTGCGGGGAAGGGGGGGGAGCGGGCACACTCGCGGGAGTGGGG
>NW_010972449.1:1430832-1432462 GCF_000737465.1 Haliaeetus leucocephalus | reverse complement strand
GCCAGCCCACCCCATCAGCCGCATTCCCCTATGGTAACAGATGGTAATTCAGGCCCTATAATATCCACCTATATGTAACTAATAAACCTATTGTGTTTTAACAGGGTAATGCATGGAGAAGCAGCGTCGCTTATACAAGATGTTGATGGAATTTACTATATTAAAAAAAAAAATCCCCTTTCAAGAATAAAGTGTATCAACTTACAACACAACAGACGGCAGAGGGATAAGTGAAACAGACAAAAGACAAACAAGATAATAATCTGTTTCCAATCAGTTAAGCCCTGTAGAATTTGTAATACGCGGTTTGCATATTCCCCCTGTGTTTTGTAATTAATTATCTATCTGTTAGGATGCTCCGCCGACGACTTTGTTGATATTTCCAACTATTTTTGGTTGGCGGCGGCGGTCGCGCCGGGAAGCGCGGAGCGGGGCCGGGCTCCGCGGCTCTGCCCGGCCCGGGGAAGCCGAGCCCGGGCTCGGTGGGAGGCGGCGGTTCCGCACCGCTCCGCGCTCCTCCGCGGGGCTGCAAGGCGGCGGGAGCGTGTTTGGGGGCGGGCGAGGCTTCTCCTCCCCGCGTTCCCCTCCTTTCCCCTGGTAAGAGGGGGGACGGTGCAGGTTTTAACATTAAACAAACCCAGCAAGCATCTCCTCGCCGGGCCATAGGCGTTTCTGAGTGACTGCGTTACAAATTGTAAATTTAAATAGCTCACAGGATTCATTACCTCCCGCGTCTGATTTCACCCAGCCGTGAAAAATTGTCCTGGTGTACCACTGAGAAAGGGTTTGCTGCAAAGAGCCACAGCCTAATCACCAGCTTTCTCTCTCCAACAAAAGTGTAATTATTTTGTTTTGGGTGTAAATATAACCCACGGTACAAAAAAAAAAAAAAAAAAAAAAAGGGGAAAAAAAAAGAAAAACCTCCAGCAGCGTCTGAATGCATTATAGGGCCGTTTAAAAAGATCCGTCCTAAATTAATACCAAGGTTAAAAGGGGAAGGCAGCTGGGACATGGAAATTTCCGTATTATGGGGGGGGGGCTAGGTGCGTGTTCGTGTGCGTGTTCACACCGCCGGCAAACAATGCGGCACCCCCACCCCCGCGCACAAAGGGCCGCGG
Organism: Haliaeetus leucocephalus; assembly: GCF_000737465.1. Taxonomy (NCBI): domain Eukaryota; kingdom Metazoa; phylum Chordata; class Aves; order Accipitriformes; family Accipitridae; genus Haliaeetus; species Haliaeetus leucocephalus. Next base: position 1,431,344 of record NW_010972449.1, on the reverse strand, counting down.
AGCCCCACGCAGCCCCCACGGTGCCACCCGGACCCCCCCTCCGACCCACCGCTCCTTCTCTTTCCCCCTCCCCAACCCCCGCAAAGGGGGGGACGAGGAAGGGCCGGGGTCCCTGTGTGTGTTTTTACCCCCCCAGTGCTGGGAAGAGGGGATGCCCCAGCTCGGCCTGGGGTGGCTTTTTGCTCCCCGTGGGTGTTTCTGTAAACGGCGGGGGAAATGTTGAAAAAGGAAATAAACAAACAAACCCCCCCAACCCCACCGCGGCCCAAATGCAAACGAAGAACGCGGGAATTTTTATTTTTGTTTCTCCTCCTTTTCTTATTTTTAACGAATTTCTTGCTTCCTTCCTTCCGAGCTCCAGCCCGGGGTTTCGGAGGAAGAAACGGCACAAACCGAAAGGCGATGCCGGCGCCGGCGGCAGGGTGAAGCCCCGGGAAAGGCGGAACGGCTGCGGGCTCGGTGGAGGCGGTTTAAAGCGAAAAAACCAAAACCAAACCACCAAAAAAAAAAAA
>NW_010972449.1:1430025-1430822 GCF_000737465.1 Haliaeetus leucocephalus | reverse complement strand
AAAAAAAAAAACCAAAAACAAAAAAAAAAAAAAAAAAAAAAAAGGGGGAGTGGGTGGGTGGGGAAATCACAAACCAAACCAAAACGAAACCACAAAAAAAAAAAAAAAATCAGGCGAGGGGCCGCAGGGCTCAGCCGCCCGTCGGTGCGAGCCCGGGCGCGGAGAACGGCCCCGCGGAGAGCCCCGAATCCCCCCGCGGTACCCCGGCCCCGGCCCGGGCTGCCGGAGTCCTTGAGCCCACCGGTGCCGGTTTTGGGGGGCGGCCAGCACCGACCGGGGGGCCGTTTTTCCCAGCTCCGCTCTCCTCTCGCCCTTTTTTCCGCGGCCGTGATTTCCCGGCACTTCCCCGGCCGCTCCCCCCGCCCTCTCCACAGCCGTTTTAATCAGTTTTTTTCTTTTTTTTCTTTCTCCCCCCCCCCCCCGTGGGGGGCGGCAATGTGCGAAGCTTTAATTGCCCCCCCTCCCTCCCCGAACCCCTCCTAGCTCCGGTTCTCCCTCACCGGGACCCCGTTCTCATCGCCCCGACGGTTCCCCGGGGTTAACCCCCCCCCTCGCCCCCGGTTGTCCCTCCCCGGGCTGGGGGCCCCACTCTGCGCGGAGCCGCCCCGGAGCCCCGTGGCTACCAAATCACGGGTGGGCAAAGCCTGCTTGTGAGCAACGTGTGTTGCAATAAACGAACCTGAAACCAGCCAAACCCAGAGCTTGGGGAAACTTATAGACTTGAGGGGGATGTGGCGAAGAACTCGCTCCAAATTTCCTCGGGTGATCCCCGGCCCACTACAACCTCCCGTCGATGC
>NW_010972449.1:1428794-1430009 GCF_000737465.1 Haliaeetus leucocephalus | reverse complement strand
GGGCTGCACCTCGGCCACCGCTCATCCCACGCGTGTCCGCGTCCTGCGTGGGGGGGGTGTCACAGAGCCTTCTGCCCGGTTTGAAGGCTTTCACCCCCAGTTCCCTCCCTTCCCTCTCCCCCCCCCGGTGGATTAACGGGGGGTGGGGGGGTAGGTGTCGGGCTGGTTGCGGGGTGCAGCCCCTCACCCCAAAAAAACCCAAAACGTCCTTCCCAGCCCGGCCTGTTCCTGCCTGTACCAGCGGTAGGGTTGAATCCCCGGGCGATGCGGCGGGCTGAGCCGCTCGTACCTGAGTTGAGGCTGCCTTCCTTCAAACTGGGAGAGTTCAAATAATCCTCTTTGCAAACAAATTTGTTTTCGTCTATGATATAGAGTTCCTCGCCCGTGGAGAGCTGCTTGTTGCAGACCATGCAGGTGAAACAGTTCAGGTGAAAGACTTTATTCCGGGCTTTCCGGACGAGGTCGCTGGGGGAGATGCCTTGGGAGCAGCCGGCGCATTTGGTACCAAACCTCCTGGAAAGGGGGAAGAAAGCGAGAGCTGGAAGCCCCGGCGGTGATGGGCTGCGGTGGGGGGGATGCTTTATATCGATTTTCCCCCTCCCCTCCTCAAAATCCCACTGCGGGAGCCCTGTCCTCCAGCATCTCTCGTTGGGAGATTTGGGGGAGCAGGCGATTCGCACCCCCTGCCTCTTTGCGGGGAGGAGGAGGAGGAAAGCCTTCAGCCCCGCGCAGCCCCCCGCTCGCAGGCGCGGGGTGGGCTGCGGGAAAGAGCTCGGGTTTGGGGTGTCCCCACCCGGGGCGGGGACACACACACATGAGCATCTTCGACAGGATTTGGCCTCCGAAGGGCCAGAGGGGAGAGCGGCGGGGGGGGGTGGATTTCGTTTCAGCCGCTGCCTCCCGGGCTGGGAACGGGGAGCTCGGCTCCACCCGGTACCGGCCTGAAAATCCCGGCGAGAAAAAGGGGTTAATTACGGCCAGAAAGAGGGAAAAAGGGAGCGGAGGGTGCCCGGGGGTGGGGGGGGGCACAGCGCACCCCGAACAACACCGGGCGGCGGAGGAGGGAGCTCCGCTCCCCGAAGCATCCCGGGGGCCCCAGCCCGGCGCCGGCACCGTCCCGCTCTCCCGAAGGGGGATTTTTTTTTTCCTTGTCGGGAAGAGCGCTTTGGAAATCTCCAATTTGCCTTCCCTTCGCTGGAGGCGGAGCGGTTGTTT
>NW_010972449.1:1427598-1427984 GCF_000737465.1 Haliaeetus leucocephalus | reverse complement strand
TCCCCGGCAGGGAGGGATGCGTGGGAAGCCCCCCAAAGCTCCGGGGGAGACCCCGGGAAGGCAGCGGGGGCCGGGCGCGGTGCGAACCTCCGCATCCTCCCGGTTTCCCGTGCGACTCACCTGAAAAAGTCATTTTTGCAGTAGAGTTTGCCTTCCCTGGAGAAACATTTCTCGGTCAGGTTGCACTTGCACTCGCAGCACTGGACGCATTTGATGTGCCATGCCCTGTCCAAGACGTTCAGTAGGAACCGGTCCAAAATCGGCCTCTCGCAGCCCGCACAATGCACCATCATAACCTCCGCCGGGGGATGGAGACGCGCAAACGAGAAGTCAGCCCCGCGCCGGCACACGGCGGCGGCTCAGAACGGCAGGAAAAAATAATGATG
>NW_010972449.1:1425904-1426451 GCF_000737465.1 Haliaeetus leucocephalus | reverse complement strand
GGGGGGGGGTCGTTGTCCCAGCCTGGCGCTCCCAGCCGGAGCGGTGGGGTCGGTGTGGGGGGCGGCCCCGCCGCTTTTTCCCATCGTTTTCCCGGGATTTGGGGAGGGGAAGGGGCGGCCCTGGGGTCCGGCCTTGCGGGGAGGAGGAGGAAAGCGGCAGGGCAGATGAAGGCCGGCCCTCCCCCGTCCGTTTCTCCAGCCAAAATCTCTAAATTTATAATTTTTTTAATTTTTTTTTTTTTTACCCCCCCGGAGAAGGGCTCGGCCAAAGCCCGCTCCGGGCCGGCAGCCGCGGAGCATCCCGCCGCCGGCTCCGCACCGGGGCGCGGAAACGCTCCCGGTAGCGGACAAAAAGAAAAACCAAAACAAACAAACAAACAAAAAACCCCCCAAAACCAAACCTGCCGCGGCACAAGGGGCATCGGCGGGGAAGTGGAAGAGGTTTTGTGTGAGCCCTTGGGTAGGGGTGTTCATGGAAAGAACGAGAATCGAAATAAGAGAATACGGAGAGAAGAGACTAGCGGAAAAAAGAGAGAAAGAAAAGGGA
>NW_010972449.1:1424802-1425174 GCF_000737465.1 Haliaeetus leucocephalus | reverse complement strand
CCGGGAATCTCCTCTCACCGTGGAGAAATAAATACCTACCCATCTATTTCGGGAGGTAGGTGTGTATACACCCACTATAGGGCCACACGCGTGTCCGTGTGCCCGCCCCGCTTGCGGACACCGCCGGTTTGTCACTCCCACGGAGGAAACGCGGGCGCGGGTGGCGGCCCGGGCAGCCCCCCGCCGAAACGAGCTCCTCTGGATAATCGTATGGATAATCTGGTTCTTACGGATAACGCGTACGGCGCCAGCACAGGGTGCGGGAGCGGCACTCGGGCGTTTGCCTGTGCCCACGCCCACGCACGGCCGTGGCCCGCTCCCACGGCCCCGCACACCCCCGTGGCTCTCCTTACCGGCCGGTGCCGATACCGG
>NW_010972449.1:1357746-1422872 GCF_000737465.1 Haliaeetus leucocephalus | reverse complement strand
ATTTCACACGCATTCAATACCGACTTCTCTGTCTCTCTCTGTTTTTCTCTCCTTTCCCGTTTCTTTCCCTCCTCCCACAGAAAGCTGCGTTTGCCAGAAAGGCTGGAAATTTTGCAAACACGACGATATAATTAGCAGACACTCATCGGAGACACCCCCCACCACCACTACCAGTGCTGTGCTAACATTAACTACTTAATCCCGACGGGAGCCGGGCTGCGCTGCCCGGGGACACCGCCAGCTCCAGGCACCGTCCCCGCCGCGGGGTGGGGACCCGCGGGACCTCAGCGCGAATTTTTATTTTTTATTTTTTACTTTTACAGTGGCAGCGATAAAAAATGAACCCCAAACTGCCGGTGCCTGCCCGCCCCGAGCTGTGGCAGCGCGGGGGGAAGCCCCGCGGTTCGGTCCCACGCCCGTGGGGGGACCCAGGCGGCCAAGAAAAAAGAAGTGGCGGACCCCGAGTGTCACGGAGAGGCGACGCTCGGCCACGTCCCATCCCTTCTCTTGCACAAACGCTCCTGCCCTTGCACACACACGCATCGCATCACCCCCCTCCCGACCCTCCCTGGCACAGGGAACCCGCCAGACCGCCGAATCCTTCCCGGGACTGCCTGCGTGTAATCCCGGACAGGGCTCGCCTGGCTTCCTCCAGCCCCGATGCCCCAGTGAGGGGCCAGGGGTCTGCCCCTGTCTGCCAGCACAGCTCTTTGTCTGCCTTGTCCTCTCCTGCACACACACATACACCCTTTCCCCGCGCCCACCACCCAACCTGCACGTTCCCTGCCATTTCTTCATGCATGTCCACATATGTGCACATACCCGACTCGCATGCACACGCTTCCCTGCACACACCCCAACCCTCTTCCCCTACACCTCCATGGCTCAGAAACACCCCCCTTTGACATGTTACATGCACACATCAGCCAGCTTTAACAGAACACGCAAGCGCGCGCACAAAACCAGCCTGCGCACACAAAACCAGCCCACGCACACACACGTTCCCCCTGCAACACCCATCTCGGTGGCCCTGCCTTCTCTGACGTACCCAGGCTCTGTGGGAGCTGACACTACTCCTCAGCCCCATCTTTTTATACCAGGTGATGAGGTTTTTCTCTCTGTGTAGGCCAGAGAAAAGAGGCCTTCCTGGGGTTGCCTTGGGGCCAGGAGTGGGGCTGAGTGTTTGGCCTAGACCACTCCAACGCCAGTTTCACAACCTGGGTGAGAAGCCAGGCGCAGAAGCACCTCAGGCTGGCCAGGGATGTGAAAACACCTCCATCGCCCCAGGGAAGGGGGGTACTCTATATGGGACCTCTCTAACCTCATCAGCTGCCTAATGTGCAGTTCTGGTGAGCATGCTTGGACTGTCACTGTCACCTGGGCGCATGGCCACGTTGCTTGCTTTCTCCTGCCTTCCCCTCTCCTCCATCCCCACTTCCTTCTGTTGACAAGTCCTCCCTAGAAATACACAACCTGCCTCTCTTAACCATGATCAGGACCACAAAAGCAGCCCCAACTGCCCTAGTCAAAGGGGTCTTCCATCGACATCTGGGTATCTTGGGCTTCCCAAGGTGCCCAGGAGCCAGGAGTGAAGATCTGGCAGCAGGGTACCGTAAGGTGGAGGACTGAAAGGGGAGCGGAGTCCCTGCAGGCTTGGGCTCCATTTTTCTTTAAGTGCTTCTGATCTTTTTTTTTTTTTTTTTTTTGAGCAGGGCAAAAACCAGCGTGGGGGAACAGAGGTTTAGCATGTCCATTGGATGCGACTTCTCACAGCTGGAGGTGGGGATGGACAAGGGCCAGCCTCGGAAGGGCTTCTCACCTCAACCAGTGTGGGGGATGGAGCCCTGAAGATGCACCGCAGGGCAGAGGTGCTCCCAAGGAGACCTCCATCCACCCAGGCCTCGCTGCAGGTGGGTCCCGAAGCAGGGGCAGGCACCCTGTGTGCGGGGACGGCCTTAACCCTTGCAGCGCCTGGCTGGTGACAAAGTCCCCTTGTCCCCAGCACTGGGGCCGATTGTGCAATTGGCTAATAATGACTGTTCAAACAAGCGAGGACTTGCTGGGCGGTGTGTTGCTGTATTGTGCTATCGTAAAGAAGTGATGTTTTGGGAAGCTTCCTGTGTGTTCATGTGTGTTCGACAAGTGAATTTGGGCAGGGAATTTAGGTGAGGCTGATGCAGGCTTGCTTAATATGAAAAGAAGGTATCTGTACGTGTATACGTAAATGCAAAGGTGTTGCACGTGTATGCACACATATCCGCGCCCTCACAAACTGTACAGGTCAAGCCTGGGGTGCAAACCTTCCCCTGACACCCCACACCCTGCTGGCACAGCCCAGGGTGCTTCCACCCACTCGTGCACCCACGCACGCTCACAGGCATGGCTCGTGGGTGCAGAGGGAAAGGGGGCTGGAGGTGTGAGCCTGTTCGTTCCTCCTGTGCCCCCACAATCCCAACCCAGGGCAGCAATTAAAGAGGCCATTTTCTCTTTGCAGCATCTGAACCTGATTCTGCGCTTGAAAGCCAGGGGGGATTAAATCCGGCAGAGGCAGGCTCAGGTCTTTGGCTCGCAAATGCTTTGTGCAACTTCTCTGGACTTCAGCAGGGACAGCATGTACGGAGCTGAGAGCAGCCCCTGGCCCCGGCTCTTAATTTCTTTGCACTGGTGCATGAGAGGAGATTAACGGAGAGAGCAGAAGGCTGCACCTCTGAACTCTTTGGTCGCTCCTTGTACAGCATCTTTCTTTGTTTTCCCTCACATCCACATCTCTAACCCTGTGGAAACCAGGCTTTGGCTGGCTGCAAACTGCGGACACCAGTCCTGCAGTGGGCCTGGTACAATTTCTTCTTTTTTTTTTTCCCCCCTGCAGAAACATAAGGGATAAACACAATAATTTCAAAGAAGAGAAAGCTTCCCGCTGGAGAAGTCAACAGGGACCTGCCGCGAAGTCCTGGTACGGTGTGTCACTGACACTGATTCAATCTGACACCTGGGTGTCTCCAAAGCCATCACATTGTGTGCTGCAAATGTATATTAACATTAGTATGCATTGGCACAATATGGATCCATTATTCCAAATGCTTATGAGAACTAGGTGCTGCATAGGAGCAGCTGCTGCTTTTTAAGCCTCAGAGCATCAATAGATTCATAGATTTTAGGGCCAGAAGGGACCCCGACGATCATGTAGTCTGACCTCCCATGGAGCGCAAGCCACAGAGGCTCGCCCGGTAATTTCTGCACCTTGCCCCGCGACTTGTGGTTAAGCAGCAGCCTCCCCTGCTAACGGCAGCCAGCTTAGGGATTGCTAGTGATGGAGAAGTTGCTGTCTCCCTCCGTAAATTTCTTCCCTTCTTTTATCACTCTCCTCGTTAATCGTAAAAGGGCAATTTTTAATTTCAAGGTTCAGCTTGTGTAGATCCAGCTTCCCACCGCTTGGTCCTTTCGGGTGTTCCCCCTTCTCCCACATCTCCTGTACCAGAAAAATGCTTTTCCCTTTTTTTGTTGAAGTAGTGGCTATATAGAGGAAAAGAAAAAATCCAGTGTCCTGGAATGTCATCTGAAAAAGGATTGGTACTTCTTGCGGATGGAAATGGTATCTGGCAAATGTTCAAGTTTTGGGTTATTCCCTGACTGTAACCTTTAGTCTTTGTTTAAAAAGAAAATCTGTATAAATGCATTTTGCAGCGAAGGAGTGATGCTGTAGAAGGGCTTTGGTTTATATTACTTCTCTTGCTCCCACAAAATGAAAGAAAAAAAGAGAATGAATATCCAGTAAATCAATGAAATAAAAAGAGCTGAAAGTCCTGTATTATGGTCACAAAAATTCTTCAAATAAACACCTCCTGGGTGACAGCTGAAGATGGGTAATATCATTCAAACGACCTCTGATCCCCAAATCACTGACAAAAACTCACTGATAAATGAACTGGGATCAGATGCAGAGTTTGCCTTCCTACAGGGGTTCGTCCCTTCGGTCCCACCCCATTTCTCCTTCATTTTGGGGACAGCAGCTCTGTCCCCCGTTGCCTTCCCAATCTGATGCTATCAGATTAGCGGCTGCAAGCACAGTGCCAGGCTGCCTGCACGAGCTCCCTCCCGAAACACGTCGGCTCCTCAGCCTTTCTGGAAATTATCTGATCTGAGCGTGCGTCCAACCTCACGCTCAACTTTTAAAGCAGAAACTAGTTGAAAGGGGCTGTTTTCCAGCAACATCACCCTGCGTTTGCTGCTGAGCATGTGGGAGAGGAAGGATTAACAAATGGGATGGTTTGCAAGGCATTATCCAACAGGAAAAAAGGCATAATTTGATGATCTTCAGTTTGTCCCTCATAAGCAGTCTTGAGTCGATGCAGCACTATGAGCCAAAGTCACCCGATAGCCATGGGAGAAGAGACAACCTCACGACCGAGGTTTTATAAATCCAGAGAGCGGAGGGGTGCAATGGTGGGGCAACTTTCACGTGGTGGTAGGGGACTGGGGGAGCTGCTCAGGGACTGGGACAGGGAGCAGGGGTGGGGAGCTGAGGAGTGGACTGGTGCCTACAAACCAAGGCACCTCTCCTGTGTCCTCGTTCGGGGTAACTCCCAGTCCCTCCCCACGCAGGGCTGCTTCTAGATGGAAAGACGCACTTCTGCACTCCCGGGGGAATGTCTTGGCTGACCTCAGGAGTTTTTTGTCTCCTTTTGGAGATTATGTGATGCCTTTGACAGAATTTCCTACATGAAACAGCTAGCAGGAGACCAACATGAAACTAAACCCCCTTTCGTATCCTCAGGTGAAGGTGGTAGAAGCAAGATTTAAGACAAACTGTACTTCTTGCAATGATTTATCTGTGGAACTCCTTACTGCAGAAGCTTAATGGATTAAGAGGAAACTGGACAAGCTCATAGGAGAGAAACTCCTTGAAGGATGTTAAGAACATTGAACCCACAGCTGGCCCTGGTGATCCCCAAGAGCATCCCAGGGAACTGTTACAGATGCTTGCCCTGTCCCCCCTGGGGACAGCAGTCTGAGAAAGGTCCTTTCCTCGGTCAGGATGTGGCCACTACTCTGTTCTTATAAGATGTTTGTTTTTCTCCAGCTCAGTATTTTCTCAAGATCTGAGAAAGTAAGGGACAATTGCGTTCCTGGAAAGGATGCCTCCAGCACATCTCCTCCTACACCACCTTGTGTGAATAGCTTCTTTCTTGGCTGCTAAGCTGAATCCTGGTTTGCCTTTTCTGTTCCATTGCTCGGCTAATGTCACAGCAGACATATCCCTCACCTCTCATAATCTCTGACAATGATGAGAGGAAATGAAAAAAGATTATTTAGTATCATTTTTTTCCTTCTACTAGACGTTTCATGTAGGAAACACTTTCAAAGAAGAGGGATGAATCACACAACCACAGAAATTAGAGATGGAAAAGACCTTTTAGGTCAGCCAGTCCATTTCCCTGTGAATGCAGAAAAGCTTCTGAGTACAGTTAGATTTTTCAAGGACTTTGTCCAGTCTAGACCAACTTTAGCAAGAAAGCTTCAACTTAAGTCCGTTCCAGGATGGCTGTAGCTGCAAGAGGGGTGGTTTTCAGCTGAGTGTGGTTTGAATACTCCTAAACTTTCTCCCAAGGGAGGCGTGGACCTCTGCTGAGGTTTCCTGAGGAGACATTGGAGACCTGAGCGTGTGGAGCAGCCAGGTGGTCTTTGATAACTCACCTGGCTGGGGAGCCGGCCCCTTCCCCACGCCAACAGCAAAGCCATGGGTGATTGCGTGGTGCAGATCCCAGGGGTGTGAGAGCGTGGGGTTGTGTGTAGTGTTGCTGTGGGGCGATGGACGGCAGATCTGCTGTGGCTTGCATGGGTTGGAAGCCAAGGGCCCAAGCTGGATGGGGGCCGCTTCAGGCACTTCTTGGCAGCTCTGTTCCTCAGTTTCCCTTTGCCTTTTTGGCTGGTTCCTGGGGGCTCTGTGTGTCAGGCCAGCACAGTTCATGCTATGAATGCCAAATAAACTCTTCCCACCTTAGGCTCTGAATTCAGTATCCTAGGCCACCTTCCGAGCCGTGGAAAGCCTTCCCGGAGGTCAAGCTACAATTAACTAACAATACAGCTAGAATAAAAAAGAAAAAGATATGCTCAGACATTTCATCTCCAAGTGGAGCCACTTTACACACAGCCTCGGGGCTGAGGCGCTCTCAGCCCAGCTCTACGTGCTCCCAAAGCCCCACCGATGTTTGAGCAATGGGGGGACATCTATACCCAAATACCGACAAAGAGCTATCCAGGTCCTACAGAAAACTGCTTCCCTCTTCCCAGGGAAGGAAGGAGGGAACAGAACAAGTAGGGAAGGGAAAGGGAGATAAACTCGTAATGTCGTTAATGTTCAAAGGAAGCTCTGATGCAGGGATTTGCTGTTGAATACAGACTTTTGGCCGCGTGAACTTTCCCCCAGTGACTCTGCAAATCCTTATACTTACTTTTTTGGGGGTCATTTTCAAAAGACATAATGTCACAGAGCATGGGAGGTAGACAAGAAGGGCCTTTCTAATTAACCCAGGAGGGAGAGCATCCCTCTCGCCTGCTCTGACCCTGCGCTGTTAGGGATGGAGCAGGATTGCCAGAGCTCACCTAGAAACGGTGCCTTAATCACCCTCCCCAAAATCCCCCACCCCTGATCCACACAGAGACAACCATTTTAAAGAGACAGTGTCACAACGTGCCACCTCCTTCTCATAAGTGGTCACCTGCCAGCTTCAGCTGAAGGCGTAATTACCATCCTCGAGGCCTGATCCATCTTATTCCCCTTGAAGTCGATGAGGAAACCTCCCAGACTCTGCTGGAAGCAGTATTAAGATCCCTCCCCACCCCCCCTCCCCATCTCTTTTCCCAGGATTTATCTCCTTGTGAGGACGGAGGATCTACCCAGCGTTGAGGCTGGAGTGGCCGGGGGTGGAAGGGTCTGGATGGAGGCATTGCCTTGGGGAGCCGGTGAGAGGGAGAGAGAAAGAAGAGCAAACACAGGTCCATTAATCCGCAGTTAGTCTGCCTTTTTTGTTAGGAAGATGAACTTGATGAGTTAATTAAGCCACAGCCTGTAAAACCAGTTTATTTGCATAGCAAACTCCTGGGCCAGTGTGCTGTGAGCGGGCATAGACGTGCAGACAATTCCGGGGAAATTACAGCCTCATTAATATGCTAATCTGGTTGCAGGCCTGGAACGAGTTTTGGGTTTGCGGTGCTTGGGGGGGGGGTCGGGGGGGGGTTGCTTAGCAACCCTTTCCTCCAGGTAACCCTTCTCTTGCTTGCCCTTGATATCCCCCAAGGATTGCCAGGGAAGGAGGGGGGCTTTGCTGTCACGCAAGAGTGAGCCAAGTGAAAGGCAAACACGGGGGGCAGGAGCGACTCGCTCCCCTCGTCCAGCATCCAGGCACGCACCCCCAAAGAGCCGCTCCCCCTCCCCAAATCAGGGGACGGAGGCGACGGTTGCAGATGCGCCGTGGTGGGCGAGCGTTGCGTGCAACGTGCGTGGGCGCATAGAGGTGGGCACGGTTGGTGGGTGAGGAGCGCCCACAACCCCTGGGCACCCAATTTCTTCTCCATCGGTGCTCTCCAGCCGAGCATTGGCACGGGCTGCTCCCTGATGAGGGTCCCAGAGACCCACAGAGGTTGCCCCTTGGCCTGCCGTACCCAGCCCTGGGCACGCAGCTCCCTGCTGAGCACCCCTCTCCATCGAGCTGCACTTCTCCAGCCTGTCCTTCCCATGTCCCCTGCCAGGCCCACAGTTGCCCCCTTATGCCCCATCTCTCTGACTGTCCTCCTGGAGTGGCACGAGCCCAGTGCTCCCTGAGTATCCCAGCTTCCTGCAGCACTGGTTGGGATGGGAGCATCAGGCATCTGTTGGGGGGGGGATGCAGCATCTCTGCCCCCACCAGCCCCTGCAGCTCCTGGACCACCCCGTCAGGAGCAGGAAGGGCACTGTGTCCCGGCCCCAAGTTGGTTGCACGGTCAAGACCTTCCTCCTGCACCTTAACCTCCAGTGACACACCGTGACAGCAGAGCATACCTCCTTCACCCACCCCATCACTGGCTACCAGGGCAAGGAACAGTGCTGGTGGCCACCAGCCTTGGGCCACAGAGAAGAGCGGCAGCACAGCTTCTGCTGTGATACTGGGGATTTCCCAGCAAGGGGTCATGCTTGTCACGGGGGGGAGCATCTGTACTACTCCAGTCAAGAAGACAAAGTGACCACCATGAAGGTCTGATAGCAGATCAAATCTGGGCAAGCCCTACATCCTCCATCCCAGAGGATTATACTCACGTTCACCTCGAGCCCTTTTCTCCCAGCAAGTGCTACTACCTCCCAGGTCTCCGCGATAGGTAAGCAATGGGAATTCATGTGCTGCGGTGTCTGCTCTCCCAGCACAGGGTTCAAATCCTTTCCTGGGTTTGACCAGACCTACCCTTTCTTTCCTGACATGGTCCTTGTTCAGGATCTGGATTCCTGTCTTGCTGTGGAGGGGGAGGCTGGATTAGAAGATTTTCCGCATCCCTTCTAGACTGCTTCCCTGCAAGCCCGCGTGGCTCTGGGGTGAGCTGGGGCTCTCTTGTGGAGCCTGACTGAATGCCAAACCTGTGTGACTTTCTCCCTAAGCCCTTTTCTCCACGTTGTGGTGCTTTCGTAATCCAGAGGTGATGTGCAGGGTTATGCCAGCTCCAGCAAGGTTTTTCGCCCAGCTCTCCCAATAGCCAGGCCTCTGCCATGCTCAGCAGCTGCAGATGCTCTCCTCGAGTGTTGTGTGGGTGCAGCCTGACAGACAGACATCACAAGTCCTTTAAGTTAGACCCAGCACCTGCAAAACAAGGCCAGGCCAGGAGCCTCAGGGCTGATGAAGACATCTGGGTCAGCTCCATCCAGTGCCTCTGCCCCTAGACCATTCCCTCAGTGAGAGGAGAGTCAGCTGGAGTTTAAAACTCTGGAGGTGTGTGCTCAGGTCCCTTGCTCCACCACTGAGCTTTATTTCAGATGAATCTAGACCTAGTTGCAGTAGGAATTAGATGCCTAAACAGCATTGAGGCTGAGGCCCTTTGCTGACCAAACCCGGCTTTTGTTCAACGGAGACTGAGAGCTCATGCTGGGATGGAGGAGGTTCTCCTCTCTCCATAGCTTTGCCCTGTGATGCTTGGAAACTCCTACCTCTACTGATTCATCAGCCCAATTGCTCTTATTCGAAGTGTAAACAAGTATGCCAGGCAACAAGTTTTTGCGTCAGACATTTCCCTGCCAAGAAGCACCTCTGACTTCTCTGGAGGAGGCCAATTCCCTGGATTGCTGCTGGAGACACCAATATGCGGAAGGGAGCTGCTGCCTTCCTACCCAGGGAGTCCCAGTCTCCAGGGCTATCCATCCGTTAACCTTCATGAGCTCAAATATTTATTATTCATATTACCCTGAAATGTGCTAAAAAGATGAAAAAAGGAATTAATGTGACAGATCTTGCATCCACCTTTTAGCTTATTACAGTCCTAAAGCAGTATTAACATTTACAGTATATGAGCTCTGCTTTGCTTGTGCCTGAGGCCAGGGGGTTTAAGCCAGTGCCGAAGTTAATAGCAAGCGCTGGTTAGAAAAAGCACATTATGTCATAAAGTTGGAATTTCACTTGGGCAGTGGCCACTGGCTCTTTCCAATCAGGATGCAATGCTATCCTCTCAATCCCTTTCTGCTCCATCGCCTGCTCCAGCTCGCTCTCCCTCTCACATTCAAACAAAAACAGAATGGGGGAAAATTGTGTTTTTCTTCTCAGTGCTGGTGAATCAAAGAGCATCACGTTTGCCAGAAGATAATTGGTTCCGACTCCGGCCAAGAAGCCTCGTCCCCTCCTGGAGCGATGCTAAGAGGTGCCATGCGGTCGGAGGTGTTCCTGGGCCCCGTTCCATCTGTCGTGCTGGAGATGCCGGGCTCCTCGACATCTCCTCCTTTACAGCTTGAACATATTGATTCATCCAACATACATGTGTTCTGCTTAAGGTTGACTTTATGAGCGTCTTCTGTCTCCCACTAGGAAGGATCTGCCTGTAAAAGTGTGTGAGGAGTCCCGCGGTGTGGCGGCTGCGGTGTGCTGCCATGCCTGCCTCCACTCTGGGGACGGCAGAATGAAACTCTGCAAGCCACCTACGTGCCCGTGGCCGCTCCTCACAGCTCTGCTTTGAGGAGGCACTGTGCTCTCCTTGAAACCTGACAGCTTCATCGCTAGGCAGGGTCTGTTGGGGAGCTTCGTGTTACGTGGTGGTGGTGATCAGGTGGATGTGTCCCTACCTGATAAGATATTCCTCTACCCTCTCCCAGTACACCTTGTAACCCTGTGGAGCCCTGGGTTTTGCAACCGGTTCATACCCTCCAAAGAGAGAGGGTACCTTGGCCAGTCCCGTGGCTACCAAAACTCACTTGGCTCTGCCACTGCCAGGAGCTGCCATGGACAAATTGTCCGGGTTTCAACCTAACCAAAAAGTTCAAAGCCCACTTGAGATCCAGTATCTTTATTCACACCAAATCACACCTCTTAATTTCACTAGGATGCCAAGCAAACACCCAGCCCAAGGTGTAAGAACATTTCTGCTTTGGTGCACTCATACGATTGAGATAAGGCTCCCAGCCCTGACAGCAATGGGTGTCAGGGCCCCGTGGGCACTAACAGGCCATAATGGCCCTGACCAACCTCACCTGGGGCCTCCACCCACACCCTCTGCCCATGGGTGGGAGGTCTATTTAAGCTCGGGCCTGGGTCTCTGTTCTTTTCTTGAGCTTTGCTGTAGGTGTACTTGCTCCAGCCTTGTCTTTGCCTGGCTACGGACCCTCTTGATGTGGACCCCAACCCATGGGCTGACTTCCCAACTTGGACCTGTCTGACGACCACTGGCCTGTGCCACTGGACCTGACCCTGACTTGTGTTTCCAGCCCGATGTCAAGCCTGCCTTGTTACCGTGGACTTGCTGCTGAGATGGACTCATGGCAGACCCCAGCTACCATCCCTGGGCTGACCTTGCTTGCAGAGGATGGCATGGGGCTTGCTGTGCCCTGGTAATGGGACATCCTCAGCTCAGACACCACAGAGAGCCCTTTGCTGACGTGAATGTGAGCTTGGTACAATTGAGTTTGTCTTTGCTGTATTTGAAGCTCAGTTTGTTTTCTTCTAAGCACAAAATGTGTTAAGATTATTGCTGGGTTTATATTTCAGTGCTTCTTTTATGTTCCTGTGCATGGGGTAGCTGTTTAAGCAATCCCATTGAGGAAGAGTTTATATAGAGGAGAGGGTTTCACCCTTTAGGAAATCAAATATTATTTCTAGCTCTCCTTGTCCTTGATGCATGTGACTCAGCAGTCACAAGCTGGGGGTACTGAGTGTCCAGCAGGATGATTGACAAATTCACACCATTACGTACAGAAGAACTAGGTTTCTGGAGGGTTTGCTATCAGCTTTTTTTAGCAGGTGGCTGGTTTTGAACACGAGCAGGTGTGGAGATGTGGGAAGGCAGCGGGGTGGTGCTTGGAGAGCCTGGAGATGTTGGGAAAATGAGTCATGTCAGCACAGCAGAGCTCATACTGACCTGAGCACCCCCTCCATCTCCTAGCCTAATGGCTGTCTGTCTTCTGCAGTTCCACCTCGGGTGATGACAAGTCCTTTGGAGAAGTCCCTAGTGCTGGTATCTAGCAGAGGACCTTGGTGATCGCTGGAGACCTGAGGTACATTGCTTAAGCCCCTAAGTAAGGTGCCAGCTCCACACTGAGCCTGCTCAGTGGGATCCGGGAATTGCACAGAGCCTTGGGATCTGTTCCCTTTCCAAATGAAGAAATCGGGTCTCAGCTTTTGGGGCTCTTTCCTCTCTGTTAGTTTTCTAGCAGAACTACCCAGACTATCAAAATAGAGCCAAGTCCTATTTGAAATTCAGAGGGCACCATCAGTCCACGTCATTGGCAGGGAATAAATAAATACCTCCTTTGAACGAGTCAGGAGTGATGTGTTGCTGGGCTCATTCAAGGTCACATCCGTAAACATGTGGTGGAGGCAGGAAGCAAATCCGGACTGGATCCGATCTCAACTCTCGCTTTCCTGCAGGACAAAAATCCCCTGCTGCTGCAGGAGTACCTGGCAAACACGGGCCAGTGCCCAGGGAGATGCCAGTGCTGGGTGCGTGTCTCTGCTCGTGTCCTTGATGAGTGGCTGAATGGGACTGTCTGGGGGTGCGTGGGAAGGGCCACCATCTCGCTGGGCAGAGAGGATGGGTTTCTGGGGGGTCTGATGGTGTAACATGGTGTGTGACATCCAGCAAATGAGATTTTCTGCAAGAGTGCTGGATCCTGGTCTGGAGGCTGCCTCAGCACCCTTAGGACCCAGCGGGTTTCAACATGATTGGAGGATTTTGGTTTATCTGCGTCTGGGACAAAACTTCCCTGGGGAAGGAACTCTGTTTCTGGCACAGCAGGTAAAACCCAAGCAGTTCTGTGGATGGGTCCAGCTGCTCGGCCACACACAGCTCACCCATTCCAGGCACTTTGCAGACCTCCTTATGCACCGTTCCTCCCAGGGCAGTCACCTTACCCTCTTGGGTGTGAAGCTATTCCAGGGCTTTGCTAGTCCCCAGGCTCCCTTTCTCCATCCTGTGTGCTTAACCTATGGGAGAAGCAACCAGAGAAGGAGAAGCCAACAAAAAACCCACCCTTGCTCCAACAAGAACCTTTTCCTCCCGTGCCAAGGCTCAGACCCCAAGTCCAAGGCTGCTCATCTCTGTGTCTGAGTGGCGCTCCTCACCCTTTGACGAATCCTGGCATTTGCAAAGTTATTATACCTCATTATGAATTGGATTTTAATCTACTGTAAATAGTCCTACCATTATAGTGTCATAAGAAGCAATTAGCCCCCCTGCTTGCTTCTATGCATGAGGGGAAAGCTTTAATATCACGGAACTGTGAGGGCTTGATGGGGCTTCAGCCTACATACATGCATGCAGGCGGAGGCTTTGCTGTCGTGGCATTAACCTGTTCGGTGCATGCCAAAGATTTCCCCTCTGTGTCCTTAGGAGGTCTCCAAAGTGGACATCTCCTGAGTTCCAGGGTTGATTTCAGCCTGGGATCTCTGCCTCTTGTTGGGTGTGCTCTGTGGTACAGCTGGAAATCTTCTTCCAGAGGATGGATGCAGTTCAAGCAGATGATAAATCGTGGTTTCCTTGCCTTGCCCTTAACCCACTCACAAAGGGGATTATCATCCACAGGGGTGAGAGGCATCTGGGCATCTGGAGTCCGGTCCCTGCCTTGCCTCAGGGTGATTATTTCCAATCTCGGTGAAGCTTTCCTCTTTTGCCTCATGGAAGAAATTCATTATCTGGAGCTGGTGCGCTTGCACGGTTATAAAAGAATCCCACCTTCTCCATGCCTGTGTCACCTGGAGCCGGACCGGGGGAGCTGGCAAGAGCCTGGGCACTCAGACGTCAGGGCTGTTCCCACTGGGTAATGTTGCATGATTAATAACAACCCCAGGTTAATGGGGTTTTAATGTTCCTCCAGCAGCGGAGAGAGGGGGTAGTATCCTCAGCTCCAAGCTGGCGTGGTGCAGAGCAGAGGCTTTGGTCTTTGTTTTAGGGAGGAATCAAGGCGTCTTTGTGCTTGGTGCTGTATGTATGTCTGTGGACACCGTGGCATGCGTGGGTTGAACAACACAGGCAGAGCTAGACGTCCCTGGGGTTGGGAACTGTACTTGAGTGATCGTGGTATGGTGCGTGACGAACACAAGCATTAAATACTGTCCCCAGCAATATTATGGGGCTCCCAGCACATGGTGGTGGATTGCACAGAGCGGGGGGTGTGAGCATGGCACAGGTCCTGCATCACGCTGCTCAGCCTAAGGAGCACCAAGATCCATCCTTATGCCATTTCCAGCAAAGAGAGGCTCCCTGCACTGTGGGTTTAGCAGGGAAAAGGCTTTTCTTTCCTCTCCCCGAGGGTGGGAAGGGACAGAGCTTGCACGTGGAGGGGCAGCAGGGCTGGGCAAAGGGGCTTGTGGTCCATCCCTCTTTGCCCCTGGGGTCCTGTTCACAGACTGTATTGCAGTCCCTGCCCCTGCTTGCAGGGGATGGGCCCAGAAACATACCCCCCCCCCCCCCCATCCCCTCCCCCCCCCCTCTTTGCCACATGAAAGAAAAGCTGGCTGGCTGTTAATTACATGAACCTTCTTATGGGCAATTGAGCTGGCCGCGTGTGTGCGTATTCATGCTGTCTGCAAGTTCTTGTCTGATTCATGCTCACAGGTGACTGAAATGAAGCCAAATTTTGCAACAAAGCAGGGCACTGCTGGCTGTGTCCAGCTGCATTCAGGCCTTGTCCACCCAGTAAGGCAGCATCTCTTTCTCCAGGGGCAGAAACGGTGGCCACCTCCATCCCAAACTCAGTTTTTGAGTCCTTGTCCCCATGGCCAAGATGTTACAGAGCCCCAAAGGGATGGGCATCCCTCTGCCTGTTACCTCTTCTCCCTCTGCTTTCCCAGGGAAGGTGCTTCAGGCTAAGCTTGGGCAGAGGAACACAGTCCTTCCCTGGTGTGTGGGCCAGGTAAGGATGCGGCCCCTTCCCTTTGCTGGAAGTGGAGGAGACTGGTGCTTTGGGGAGGGGATGGGTTATAATGTCAAGGGGGGCTGGGGGAGAGAGGATGCTCTGCGTGGGGATCAGTGCTGCTGTTCCATCTGTCCTGGGTGTACAAGTGGAGCCGAGCAGTGAGCCACCGTGCTGGCTGGGGACTGTCCTCTGGTGGCAAGGTCAGCCTGGGACTCGAGTCCCCGTCACTGCCTCTGTCCTGTGTACACTGAGGAGGTGCTGGTAGCCCAGGGAGGTGCTGGTCCCTGGCTCTGCTTGCTGTGCATCTGGGATGCTCCCCAAGGACCCTTCTCTCCCAGTGGAGTTGGTTGGGGGTGTTGGCCAACAGAGCTCACAAAGCCCTCCTGTATGCTTCCATAAGGTGTAGATAAGAGTGCTGGCCGCCTCTGTGCACGCATCCCAGCACGGTTTGGCCCAAGCCCACCAGTACCCTCCCAGTCAGGGTCTGGGCACAGGACACACTAAGGGACATGCCATAGACCTCCACGGCTCTGCAGCTCCTCTCCTTCCTGCTAGATTGACACCAACCTCTTCAACACTGAGTTTCCAGGCCTTAATTTCCAGTGCTCATTGCTATTCATCAGTGCATCTGAATATTTTAATCCTTGGGGGGGGGCTGGAGAACAGCATGCCCCCCCTTTCCCAGCCACCTTCCCTTGCTTATCTGCTGAAACCAGGGCCAAACTGTTCCCGGTCTCAGTGGGTGAGACAAATTGTAGAAGAAGCTTAAAGAAAGACCAGCATCTCCCACCTTGTGCTTGGAGGGGGCTGGGGAAGAAGAGAAGGAGGGGGCGAGGGAAGCAGCTTGTAATTACAGAGCAAGAGGCAGAGATAAAATGATAATGGAAGAGTTCTGACCCGGCCGAGCCAGTTCTGCAAAGCTGTGAAATAAATTTAGCAAAAGAGCGAGGGCACAGGGGCTTCCAGGCTGGGTTACAGCTGAAATGCTGGTTTCGCAAACAAGACTTAAATTGGATTGCAAACATCTAATTAACCTCTTTGCTTATATTTTGTTGGGAAAGGCAACAGATTCCAGCCAAGGCCGGCACTGTGGCTTGGTATCCCCTTGCAGGAGACAATCTGGAGGAGAGGAAAGCGATTCTGTGCTTTCACCTGCTGGCTCGCTCCTTGCTGTCCAGACATTCAGGAGAGGAGAATTTCAAGCTCTTCTGGCCCCTCTGCCTTGTAGTGGAAGCTGTGTGTTATGTCCGTGATGCCCCCACCATGGGAGGAGAAGGTGCTGGTGGGGTTTCTCCCCATGTTTCTTTGTTCTTCAGCTCACTTGAAGTTCCCCAGTTCCATGGGGACAGGGGTGGGGATCTCTTGTGGCCTCCCCAGCTGGGCTGGCTGTGCCGGGGCTACTGACTCTTCTGGGTTTGACCCAACCTCTTTGGAGAGGAGAGTAAGAGCAGGAAAATGACCCTCTGCTCCCTTCTCTGGGCTCCAAGGGTTGCTGTTTATCTTGCTGGAGGGCAACCGTTCCACATGGATTTCAGAAGCAGTGTAGCTCTGTGACCCCCCCCTCCCTCCCCATCCCCTCTCCGCCTCCTGCCTTCCCCTCACCCCAACCTCTTCTCTTTTTCACCCCACCTTCCCCCAGGGGCATCCAGCCAGTGCAAATGGTCCCTTGGCAGCAATGATGAAGATGGATGTCTGATTGATTCTCTCTCCTCTGTGCAACCCCCTCTCCAGCCCCCCCCTTTCCCTCTCCACCCCCCCACACCCCCCTTCCATGCCCTTCTGGCAGAAAATTAAAAGGCTATTTGTTAAAGGGTGAAAGCCCTCAGGTGCAGCCCCCGGCTGGACAATTTGTCTCCATGAAAAGGATGCTATTATGAGAGCGGCTGGATCCAGGAGGAGGGGGAGAATTTGCCAGGAAGAGAAGGGAGAGGTGGGGAGGGGGAAGGAGGCATCTCCCAGGGACAATGAGGTTGGGCTGGGGGGGACGGGAGATTGTCGGGGCTTGCCGGCTGGGCTGCCGTTCAACGGGGAGCGCGGAGGGGAGGGAGAGCCATGTGCTGGAGGGAGGGAAGCCAATCCTCTTGTTATGAGGCCTGCCGCAGAGCAGAAGTGCCGACCTGCCAAATCCTCTCCGGCGGCGGCTCCGCAACTCACCCGCTTCAAAGGGAACAGACGTTCGGGCCGGCCGGGCATCCCGCTGAGTAGCGGTACCCCGACAGCCCGCCTGTCCTCGGGCAGCAGGGGCAGAGCCCTGCCGCTGCCTGATGCCCCTGGTCACTGCCAGGCCGCTGTGCTGGGACAGCCCCGCGTGTCCCCAGGGCTGGCCATCCTCTCCTCTGCTCCAGGGAGGAGGAAGAGGAGGAAGTAATGTACTGATGCGCCTCTTGTCTCTTGAATCCATCAGCCAAGTGTCTGCCTGCATGGCCATCCCACAGTGCCCTTCCCTGCCTGCATCCCTCCCTCCATCCATCCCTGTTTGCCATTCCCCCACCCAGCTCTTCATCCTTCTGTTTATCTTCTCTCTGCCGTCTAACACCCATTTGTCCATCCGGTTATCCATTTGTCTCTCTGATTTTAGGGTTTAATAAACACCCAGTTGTGTGGTCCCTGAGGATCTGCAGTACTGAACCGGAGGAAGGCACCCAAAGGAGCTCGTGGAGCCTCCAGCCCTTTCCCGCCCCAAAATAGCGTGAAAATTCTTCAAGATTTAGGCATGGTCAACAAAAAGCCACTGCTGTGAGGAAACTACTGCAGGAGTGAGATCTCCTTATCCAGGTTTGAGTTTGGCTTTGAGCTGGAAGAGGCTGAGCATCACTGAGCTCCCCTGGGAGGCACCAGGGCAGGTCTGAAACCTTTCGTTCACTATTGATTCCTTGTAGCAGCTAACAGCTCTGTGCAGCTCCTCGAGGTGACAGCAGTGGAAATGTGCCTGGGCAGAGGGTCCTGCAGAAGCTGGGGAGATGCATTGGTTGTGCTGCTGTGCTCGGCAGGATCTGGCCACCCAAAGGTTGAGGGTGGTCGCACGTGCTTTGTTGTGTCCAGGGAAGTTCTGCCCTTTGCTCTTCTACTTTGCTGCCCACAAGGAAAAATGAGGGAAACAAATGGTCACTTCACTTGGGAGCAAGCAGAAAAGCACTCATGAAGGCCAAGAAGCAGCCTGGTCTGGGATAAAAGTGGCTCTGCTGGAGCAGCGTTTCCACGTGGGATGCTGCTTTCCAACGGCTGGATGGGAAGTTTGATGTTTCAGCGGGTGAGATGACCCTCCATCACGTCGCGAGGCTGGTCTGGAAACGAGCAGTGGATTTGGGTGGGTTTAGTTTCACTGCACATGATGTGGCACCCTGAAGGGAAAATGCGGGGAGGGTCAACTGGGTGGGAGAGGTCAGAGCCCTGAGATGAGCCAGTCAGCTCCACGCTGGACAGTTTGCTCTGGGGAGAAGGCATCTCTGCAGGGACTCTTCCTGAAGGTCAGTCTATGGGACAAGAGCCTCTGGCCAAGGCCATGTGGCAGGATAGACCTCTGGGTGTTCAGGTACTGAGAGCATCATAATCTCCTTGCAGATCGCTCAGGGACGCCTCCACTTTTGTCTTACCCTATCCCTAAGCTGCTTGCTGGGGCACAGACGTGTTTGCCAATGCCATGCTGGGCAGAAGGGATTGGCAAGATGCTAAAATAAGGCTGTGAATAGCTATTAATAATGCCTGGATCCAGCAGATTCCCCAGGCTGTGATTGTTCTGGGATCTTTTGCCCAACATCTTCTCTAAACTCATTTCTCCCTTCATCTAGTAAGGAGGGAGAAAAAAGGCAGCCTGTGAACTGTGAAAGAGCAGATGCTGTGTCCCAGCGCTGAGTTTTCCTTCTCATTCCCCCACCTCCCCGAATAAGATGCCAACATTGGTGTACATTTATGGGATGTGGGGTGGGGAGGATGAGTGCTTGTAGGAAGGCACTGTGCTCAGTCCAAGCATCCCACCTACATCTCTCTGTGTTGGCAAAGTAGGATTACACTAAGTGGTGGCTCACACTCGGACCTGCTTGACCCAAAGGTGCAGCCAAGGCTCAGAAAGCAGCTCTGAATTTGCATTATTCCCATCAGAGCTGGCCCTGACTTAAAAATCCTCATTTAAAAAAAAAAAAAATCAGAATTCTTTTTTTAGTCTTAACTCAGGACAAAGTCAAAATACACAGTTCTTCACAGGGGAAAGGATTTTTCCCTTCAGGCAGGGACTGAAATGGGCTGGAGCCACCTTGGCCACAATCAGGAAAACCAGGGATCACTCTGTTTTGGCTTGGCTGTTTTGGTTTTGTTTTGCCTTTAAAGCCCATTGACTGCATCCATGATCCTGGATATATGTGGACGGACAGGCTAAGGTATGTGCGTTCCCATGGGACGTGCTAGCCTTGCAAGGCTAGAAGCTGGTTTCACCTCTTTATAAGCAGTGGGGGCTTTGGTGGGGAGGGTCACCTTGTCCAGCCTGAGCTCCAGCTGCTGGGAAGATGATTTGGAGGTGGGTTTCTGTCTCTGGCAGGAGGGGAAGGACTAAGGCGGTGGTGTAGCTGAGATGATGAAGGGTGGGCAGCCCTTTCACTGCTCCGGGGTCTCAGACCACCTCTCTGACTGAGGCAGGCCGGCAGCATAAGCACAAATACCTCCCCGAAATGAGACCCAAGCCACAAACCCAGACGTGGGGTCAAGCAGGCAGCTGCTCCGAGGTGTACAACCCCATAGCGCTACCAATTTTGTTTAGTTTCAACGTGGATCCGGCCAAAGCCTGCAAAAATGGGTGGAGGGAGGAGAGAAAAGGGTGCTCGTGTTCTCCAGACAGAGATGCTGCTTTCCTCCTGTGGGCATTCCTGTTTCAATACCAAAGGTAGCGCATGTGTGTGTATGTGTGCTCTCCCAGCAACTCGCTCCTAAACCCAGCTAAAATAGATTACTGCATAAGATTTAATGATTCAGCACTTCTGTTGCCACTGATTTACTGACTGATGCTCAACTTTTTTATCAGCCGAAGAGCTGCTTGGCCATCAGGAGCTGCAGGCAGCTGCAAAGGGAATTAAATAATAATATCTTTTGGAGGTAAAAATGGATGGATCGAATGCAGCAGTACCACCTTCCAGACAGCACAGTAAAGGTCAGGATAGGAGCTCAAACATGAAGGAGGGGTCTCCATGGCCTTCTGTCCCCTGACAACACTAACATAGACTTAACTCACATACATGCCAAGGTCTTTTGTGTATTTATTTTATATTTCTCTCTTTCCCAGAATCGCTGATTATTTGATTTGGGGATACAAAGTGATGCCTTGATTCTGTATGAGGTTTGTGTGATGGGTAATCAAATCCCTACGGGGCACCTGAGAGCCCCAGTGGCAGTGAACCAAGGAGGCCACAGCCCTCAAATGAGTTTCCTGAGCCCCAGCCCTGCCCTGGGGTGCCCCTCACCAGTTCTGGTGGCTGGGGCTGTGTGGAAGACCCCCACATTTTGTCCCCAAGCCCACCCAGGGGCATTTCCCAGCACAGGCTGCCTGGGGCAGGGGGTCCCTGGCACCCTTGGGTGGGATGGAGGGGTCCCAGCCATGCACCCAAAGTCCTACCAGCACAGACATCAGCATCTGTTTTTTTCCCCATCTAGCCCCAGCTTTTTGCCCCCTAAACTCAGACAGGATTGAGCGGGATGTGAAAGCCAGACTTCTAATCCAGTCCCCAAACCACACCACCTGCATTATCCAGTTAGGCACAATTTTTTTTTGGCAAAAGTCAGAGAAACAGCTACCTCTCTAAGCTCAGAGGCAAATTTTTTTCCCCTCAAGCTCACGATGCTGAAGCAGTGTTAGAAATAGCTGAACATTATCCCTTCTCCTTACCATGAACCCTCTAACCTTTCTTGGCTCTGGGTCTCTTCTGTCTCATTCCTACCAGCATTGTCCCCTCAGCTCCACTGCCCTGGATTTGAAGAGAGATGTTCCCACAGCCCAGAGCATCAAATTTCTTCTGGCCAAAAGCCTTCAGCGAGCCGGAGCGGGGAGGGACCCCAGGGCAGCCTGATCACCCTGAGGGTCCATGTGGCTGTGACACCAGCCCTGTGCGTGGGCAAGGACCTGCTCCATGTGCTCTGCAGTGGAAGTCTCTCTCCACAGGTGATAGGATTGATGGAGACAAGCAGGCTCAGGGAGAAATGATTCAGATCAGTAGGAAATGTTGCTGGGGAGAGCTGCTGCTCCAGTGAGATGGTAGGCAGGGGAAGTTCTGCAAAGAGCTTTTGAACCGTCTGAGAAGACGCCAGCGGATGAAACAACGGGTGGGTGCTGGTGGCCATCCTGGTCATCCTGCAGCACCTGATGTGTGCCCAGGCATGGCCAGCCAGGGTCTACTCTTTGAGCTGGCGCAGGGGAGTGCTGTTTGAATGACCCTGGGGGAAAAAAAATGGGGGGAGAAAAAAAAGAAAAAGGGGGAAAAAAAATGGCCTGAGTCCAAAGGCAAGAGCTCTCTGGAGACGGCGCAGAGCTGTTCTGCGATGGTGTCTGAAAACCATGAGGAACGTGAAGCGGAAACCAATGAACCACAGTGAGCACGCTGGAAATGAGGCCTAATTGATGGACAAAAACAGGAGCAGATGGGCAACCCTGCCCACCACCCCTTTTCAGGGGTCTAATTTGCCACCGAAGCCAGGAGAACGGCCATCCCTGAATAACCAAGTGTCGCTGCTGCAGAGCGGGGCTTGCTTATCCTGGCATGCTGCTGAAGGGGACCCGGGGGGTGTCCGTGCGGAGGGGGAGCCGGCAGCATCCCACATCCACCGCTCCAGTGAGGTGGTCAGGTGTGTCCCCCCTCCCCCCGCTTGCCACAGCCATCCCCTGTGCGGGACGCAGCAGGACACGAACGCACAGCAAAGCCCATTGGGGTGGTGATGCTCTAGTGCTTTATCCTCAGGGCCAAATTCAGAGGTGAGGCTCAGGGACAGGCAGGGGGGTGTTACCAGGGCTCAGCAAGTTACTGCATCTCCATAAGTGAGACTTGTGCTTTGCTGAGACCTTTGAGATGTGGACTTGTTCTTCTCTGCCATAAAAGATATGAGACGGGAAGGTTGTTTAAACAAGTCTGTCTTGCTGCACAGTCAGAGCTGGCTAAGACCCTATGTATTATACTTTGAGACCCTATGTATTACATTAGGACAGGTGGCAAGCAGGTGAAACACAGCAATCCCATCCCAAGGACCAGGTGACGCAGCCCTAGCACCTCTTTGGGGATGCTGAGAGTCTGTGCAAGGTGCTTTTCCTTTGACCCCTGAAAGATGGTGCAGGTCCACCTACCAGAGAAACCTTATGTCCGTCCAGCTGAGCCTTGCTCCACGCAGGAAAACTGATGAGTTCCCTACGGCAATGTTTGTGGAGCCGGGGACCGAGCGATGTTCGTGGCTCTGACCCCAGCTGCAGCCCCAACTGCCCTCGTGCATGGGGCTGCTCTCGAAGCAGGCACCGACCCCTGCCTCCTCCCACTGTGGCCATGGGGAAGCTTAATGAGTTAATGCTGATTAAGTGCTTTAGGATAATCAGATAAAGGTGTCATAAAAGTGCTTTACAGTGATGATGATGTGTTTTATGGTGAGGAGAAACTGATGAACCCAAATAAAAATCCACATTAAACCGGGGGGGAAGTACAGAGGTGTCTTCAGATCTGGGGTGAACTTCACATTAAGGACAAAAAACCATTCAAGCATTTGCAAAGTTCCCATCTCTCCTCAAACAGTGCCTCATTTTGACCTCCCCCCTCCTCTCTAAGAGCCTTTCTGCTCAAGACCAAGATTAATTACCTCCCTCACAGCCCTTTGGGCTTCCCCCATCTGATAACGTGTGAATAAGGCTGACAGGACCTGCTAAGGGTCTCACAGCTTTGTCTGCTCCCTGTCTTGCCTCTCAGAGCAACTGAGCTCCCGCGGCACGTCCACAGGGTCATCGCATCCTCGTGCCTCCCCGCTGGTCCCCAGACTCCTACCTTGGTCAACACTTGACTTGTCACTCAACTTTCGGCATTTAGGAAGGGGGAAACCATAGGGATGGTGCTCCTGCCCGCTCTCTGTGTTGCGATAAGAAAGAAATCAGCCCCAAAGCCTGAATCTACTCACACCAACTGCATGGGCATCAGGTCCGGAGCACACCAGCAAGGCCCTAAATAAAACAGGTAACAGCATTTTCCCCACTTTGAAAGCTGGCTTTGTCCAGGCTGTCAGAGAGATCAAAGTTGAGGGACACATATCAAGATCTACAGCAATTAAAAGGGGCACCAACCTTAATGTGCTCAGCTGAAAGCCCAGGTCCCCAGGTTGTATGCGGGAAATTGGCTGGTAATTTAGCGGCTGGTGCCAACTGGCTGCATCTGTCCAGCCTTGCGATAGCCTTTATTTTCTTGCTCTTTTCCAACCGCTTCTCCTGGCAAGCGTACAGCCCAGGGAGGAGGCAGAGATGTCTCAGACAACCTGCTCGCTCGACACGCTGGCTTGGGTTTATGGCCATGGCTGGGCAGTCCCCCCTCAGGGTGGCACAGACGGGGCTGTCACCCCCGTACCTTTCCCTGCGCTCCCTTGGGAGCAATGGGACCTGGTATGAGGGATCCCCAGATCCCAGCTCGTTTTGGGTGGCTTAGTGGGGAGATGATTCTCATTTCACTTTTACTCGAGTGACTAAACTGATTTTGCCCACACACCGACAAGGGTTTTTTCTTTTTCTCTTGAGCCAACTGAAATGTTTCGTTAAAAATAAAATACCTCATACTATTTTTTTTAACATATGTTTTCCTTCTTCATCAAAGTAAATGGAAGATCCAAATCTGTTTCACTTCAGTTAAAAACATCGAGATGAAATGATCCAGCTTTTCTGGTGTGATATTTCTGTTAGAAACACATTTATGTAGGCAAGCTGGTTTGCCAAATTTGACAGGAATTTGCAGCTTTGAGCTGAATTTCCCAGTCATCCTAAGACAGCGTTTTGAAGAATGATGGATTTGTCTAACAATTTTTTCCAGGCTGGAGTCCACCGGATCTTCAACCCAAAGGATGGGGCAATGTCCCAGAGGGATTAGCTTTCATCCTACAAACACGGTGCTACAGAGTAATCCAAAGGAGAAGCTGAAGACTTCAATCAGGTTTGCCTCAGGGAAATTGAAGGTAGGTGATCCACAGAGGTCTCTCCCAAGCTCACGTCCCTGTGAGCTGATGATAAAAATCATTTCCCCATCAGATCAGTTGACTCCACGTGGCCAAGCCCAGCGTGGTCCTTAGTGACAGTCCAGCAGGTCCGGGTTCCCAGTTGGGTAGGGGTAATCAAACTGGCTCCAGCCCAGGGGTTTAGCAGCTCTGGTAGGGCTTGCCGTGCTACCAAGCTGCCCCTGAGACACCTCAGCTTGGTGGAGGTTGCAGAGAGGGACTTCAGGCCTGAGCTGGGGAGAAGGGATGCAGATGATGGAGGAGTTCTTCACCACTGTCAGCCCCGGGTTCTGCCTGGTGCTTGCAAAGCTCTGCTGCGTAAGTCCCATCTCTGCTTCGGCGCTAATACAAATCCACCTGGAATGAGGCACGAGGCAGGATTTGGATTCCCGGTGTTAGCAGCACCTTGTCAAGTATCTGGCGTTCCCTCGGGACTGTCAGCATGGGAGGCAGGAGATTTGGGTTGACTCTTTGCTGCTTTCATTAGCAGAAAGCGAGAAACTTAGCACGGAGAAACAGCGCTGGGAAGTCACCTGCTTTAAAACGCTGTTGAGGTGCTCCAGGGTGCTGGCAGGAGCATGGAAAAAAGAGAAAAGACTATTTTCCTCCCTGCCACCCCCCCCAAGCTACTATGTCCTTCAAATGTCCTTGACCCCTTGGCAGAAGAGGTCAGTCCCTCATCTGTACCACTCACAACAAGCATCAAGTGACGGCTCCCCATGCATCACCCCAGCAGTCACGCTGGAGCTTGCGTGTCATTTCAATTCGTCTTTCTCCGAGCGCTCCCTGTCACCAGCAGTGCTGCGGGAGACGCGGGGGGAGTAAGGGGAGGCAGAGTCAGATGGAGCCAGGGAGAGGCAGGCAGAGAAAGAGAGACTGCTGAAGGGAAGGGGGAGAGAGACAAGGTGAGGGAGGTAGAGCCATCCAGGTTCTATTTGTTGAGGCCTTCTTCTTCCTTTCCCGGAAAATCCCACCAGCCGTGCCCTGATGGCAGCTGCTGGCTTGGGAGGGATGGAAGCGCCCATCCTTCATCCCAAAGTGGGCACGGCGGGGCAGCGAGCAGGCAGAGCGCCTCGGGAATGTGTTTTGAGGTCCCTCAAAACACCATAAAGCTCAGGATTTCTTTTACTTTGAGGCAGTGGGGCAGAAAGTCTCCTGGCCCCCTTAGGAGTGCAGCCCACCAGGATTGGCTCTGCTGGGTAGGTTGGGGAGTGCGGCACAGAGCGGGAACCCAACTTTGCACCTTTTTATGTTGATTTGAGTCGAGAGTCACAGTTCGAGATCTGTCTCCTGGCATCTGACCGCAGCAAATGAGGTGAGAGTGGGGCAGACCCTGGTGAGGCCATGATGGCATCAGACCTACCACGATGTCTGGGCTCCCTGTTTGATGTCCAGGGAGGACCAGCCGGGCTCTCGCTTCTCAGCTGCATTTTGGAAACAGGCGGGATGGGAGGATGCGGGGCTGAGCGGCGAGATCCCTCAGATAGGGACCACTTGTGCAACAAATAGGCTCGCTTGGCGCCAGCTTCCTCTTCTCCAAGGGAACTTGGCCGGTCTGCCGCCAAGACCGAGCTGCCTTTGTGCCGCGCTGAGCGTGGCCCCGTGTTTCATCTCCCGCCTGGCTGGACTGCCTATGTGGGCTGGGGGGAGCGCTCCTCGGGGTCATGTTTGTTATGTTTCCAGGAAGCCCCTCCAGAAAAACATCCTTGAAACACAGAGGTTTCCCTTCTGCTGGCATACAAATGAACCCCAAACAGAGCCCACTTCAAAGCGTCCAGCTAATGAGCCGGTCTCTCCCCCCTCCCCGCCCTGGTTTCAGGAGGGCCCTAACGATGCTGTGGTATGACAAAGGCACCAGCTTTGCTTTTTTGAGTCTGCTCAGTGAAAAAAAAAAAAAAAAAAAAAAATAGAAGGAGAGGGGGCAGGGAGCAGCGGGAAGCAGGCACGCACATGCCAGCACAGGCGGCCGCGGGATGCTCCCCAGCACCCCGGTACCCCCATACCCACGCCGGGCAGTGGGGCAGCACGGCACGGAGGGGCTGAGCACACAATGGGGCTGAGCACAAAACGGGGCTGATGCTTCCCTTTGGTGCTGCTTCACAGCTTCAGTGGTGCAGCCCCCCACCCCTGCACGGGGACCAAGGTGGTGGTGGTGGTGGGGTGTGCAGGGGTGGGGGTCTTGGTATTTTTGGTTTTTTCTAGGGACGAGGCGGGGATGGTGGGGGTAGGGAAGCAGATTAAACAGAGGGAGCACTGCTTGGACCGTCCCCTTGCATTGCAGCGGGCTTTTATTCTCCTGAGCCAGTCTTTTCAACTTTGCTTGGAGGTGCTGCCTCCTTATCCCCTAGCCTGGAATTCCCCATCCCTCCTTGTTCCTCCTCTCTCCCCCCGGATTCAAATCTCCATTCAAACTAAAACCCCCATAGAGTGCCAGGGGGGTTGGCTGTGCTGGGACCAGCATCGCTTCCCAGGGTGGCTGCATTTCCCTCCCGGCAGCACCCGGCCCTTGCGGTGGGTTCCCCGGGGGACTCGGGAAGCTCGCACATCCCCAGGAGCTGGGGCTGCCAACGCTGCACTGAATCCCCAGCACGAACCATCCAGCAAAAGCCGGTAGCAGGTGTGGGGATCAGCTGAGAGAAAACAAGAACCGCAGGGACCGTTAGCTGCAAAGCCAAAATGGAGCACCGAGTCGGGAAATGGGGTTGACAGTTTTTCCTCCCAAAGTATTTTGAGGAGGAAACAAACGCAGAAATTTTCTTTTGCTTTGTTCAAAAGTTTTCTTCTGTTTCTGACTAGTGAAAAGTAGTGTTTTTCTGATTTTGCTCACAAAAAAAAAGATGTTTTCCTACTTTCATTTTATCCACAATATTATTTTTGTCTGAGAAAGCATTTTGTGCCACTGAAATGTACAACAAACCTAAAAATAACTCATTCCCACTCGTGAGCCATAAATATTCACTGTGCTCTCAGTTTCCTGTTTCAGGTGGAAGTTTTGCCCATCCAGCAAGCAGAGAGGATGTTTTTCTCAGGACCAGCTTTGTGCATGCACCCAGGATTGCCACCACCGGAGAAAGGTTTTTGGTTCAATCTCTTGACCTCAGAGGGTTCCTACACCCAATCAAGTCATTTTTCAGGGGAACACTCAGGTCCCTGCTGCTGAGCTGACCCATTATTTTAGGGCTGCCCTACCCCTAGCAACTCTTATAAGCCAGAGCAAAAAAAAAAGAAAAAAAATCCTATTTATGAGAACCTTCATGGTTTCACATCCTCCACGCTGGAGCCTTTCAGATACTTCCATAAAAGAGAATTGCGTGGATAATTTTGAATCAAGAGGATCAGAGGTTTCTCTGGACCCTCCCTCCAAGGGTCTTGCATCTCAAGAGCCTTCCTTGCAAACCTGCCCGTGCATACAGCCGCACTCCTGCAACACAAACGGTGGCAGAAACCGATGGTGTTGAGAGCTTCACCTGCCAAATTTCAGTAGGTCTCAAGGTTTCCTTCTGCCCCTTACCCAAAGGATGCTCCAAAGCCCAGGGTCTCGATCTGCTGTAAATCAGTACGTCACGCTCAGGCAGCCCCCAGAACCCTTGGACGGGTCGGTGTGGAGCAGCAGCGCACGCAGAGAGGAGGAAACTCCTTCCTCTGCGCCGCCAGCATCCCCCATCTCCCCAATATAAATAAATAATCTGCAATCTCAACATATTTCCACCCCTGAGGGCTGGAGCAGTGATGAATATGCCCAGCCAGGCTATTGTTCCACCGCTGGATAATAACAAATCTTCGATTTCTGGCTGGCCGTTAATGCCTTCGCTGATGCTCGGCTGTGTTTAGCCGGGGCTGCGGGCGTCCCTCCGGCAGCCCCCCACAGCGGGGGCAGCCCCTGCAGGCACGGGGCGATGAATGGGAGCCGTCAGCCCCTTAGCGAAGTCGTCAATACCACTGATCAGCTCCGGCATTGATTTCCACCCCTTCCCTCCTTCTCCCTGCCCTCCCGCCCGCCGCTGCTCACTCCCCTCTGTATTTTTCTCTCTTGATCAGGGAATAAATAAATACGAGCAGCCGGTCTTATGTGCCCAGAGGTGTCTGGGCTTCTGCTGCTGTGTGTTGGCTTGGGCGATTGCTGTGACTCTCGCGGCGAGCCATCAGCTCCAACGCCGGCCAGAGCTTGGCCAAAATCATCACCTCTCCCAGCGACCGTGGCCGAGAGCTGAGCATCGCCCAGCCCGCCGCATATCCCCTGGGCAGACACGACGATGCGAGGAGGGGTCCTGGCATGGGACCAGCGGTGCTGGGCTGGGCTGGAGCGGGGCAGCGAAGGCTTTCCTCTGGCTGACGCATCCCGGGGCTCAGCCTCCAGTCCTTGGGATGGGGCTTAACTTGAAGCGGAACCCTGGAGCGCATCCAGGCATGGAGGGCTGCTGGAAAGCAAATTTGGTGGCCCTGTAGCTGCTGACTGCACAGGGTGACAAAAAATGAGGAGCCGGGGTTGGAGACAAGCCCATGTCTCCCATCGTACCCCATCCCTGGGCGGAAAGCAGAGGGAAGGGGGGAGCCATCCTCCTCCTCACGGCAGCATCCCCTCTCGCCTGCACCGGATCCGGGACAGATATTCAGCAGCTACGAAGAGGAAAAACCAAACAAACACCCAGACCCCCCTCCTCATCCCTACTGCCAACGGAGGAACAAAACCCTGCAGCAAAGGGCCCTCAAGTGAGTAATCTCTCCTTCATATGTGCCCCAGCATCCCTCCGCCATGCGCTGTCCTGGTAGCCACCACTTGAATTAGCACCAAAGGATTATGGGAGCCAGAGTCATTAATCTAGGTGACAAACAGGACTCTGAAGGAATATTTGCACCCCGAAATTGAAAAGATTAGGCCATATTTGTCAAGGATTGGTAGGCTTTATCGCCTCCAGAGCAGATGCTGTTAAATATTCATGAGCTGCATAAGTGGGAGAAGACCTCGCTAGGCCTGATGACTTTCAGAGAGAGGAGGGAAGAAGGGGGGGGGGACGAGGGCGGGGGGGACATGGTGGCATCGACACGTGGTGGTGGTGCGGGTAGGAAAGGGGGACGCAGGGCTGCTCTGCGGAGCGGCGATGTCGCTGGTACCCAGGGGGAGGTGGCTGGGAAGGGACGAGGGGTGGTGGGACCCCATCCATCCCTCCGGACATGGGACGTTGGGTGCAGCTCATCCACGCCGGGAGCCCCCGGCCCCTGTGTAGGCAGGTTTTGCCTTTTCTCTTCTGCAACGGGGAGCGGAGCTGGGCAGGTGGATGAAAGGCATCTGCAAGTTCAGGGGGGGATGTCACTGTTGTCCCCCCAAGCTTTGCAACCAGCCTGGAGGCGGGTAACAAAGGGTCCCAGGTGCTGCAGGACTTGTGGGCCACCAGGCTGGGACACTGCACGTCCCCAGAAACAGCCCCCGAGACAGGTTGTGAGATGGAGAGATGCGCAGAGGGTGGGGAGGAAGGACCTCAACAGCAGCGGGAAGATGGAGAGGTGGGGAGAGGAGCTGGATGGGGGAATGGGTGGAAGAACAGGGAGGGGGTAGAGGTAAGCATTGTGGGCAAGGGGAGCATGAGAAAGAACAAGATGATGAGAGAGGATGGAGGGATGGTCAGAACAAGACAAAAAAATAAAGGAGGAAGAGGAAAGAGGGTAAGTAGAAAAAAAAAATAGAATAAGTAGACAAAAACGTGCACAGACATGGTCTTCTTCACTTCCTAATCCCTATTTTCCCTCAAGTTTAAAAATGACCTTCCCGAGAGCTGGTGACTCCTGTTGCAGACCCCAGACTTGCTTACGCTGCCTGGGGGACGGAGGGCTGGGGTCGGCAGACGTCCGCCTGGAAGGACCTCGGCTGCAGAACGGGTCAGAGGTTCTCACGGCACAGCCCCGAACTCTGGCTCGCTGGGCTCTACCCCTCCCGCATTAGCTGGAGTTTTCCAAAATGCAAAATAGCCTCCGGGGAAAAATGTGGAGTTTCAGGCTTTCCTGAAGAGGCTGGAGACACGGGAGCTGCCGTCCGGGTCTTTCCCCCCAGCTTTTGGCAAGGAGGTAGGCAGGAACACCAGAGCTGTGCGGGAGGGCTGGGGGCCGAGATCTCCTCGTCCTCCCCAAGTTTCTCTCTGTATCTTTCACGCACACATGGTTGGGTTGGATCCAATTTGAACCAAAACTCCAAATCTCCAAATAACAGGGAGAATTTCAGCAAACCAGAAAGCTTGATTTTCAGCCAGCTGTTTCCCCTCGTGTCAGTCAACTGATAAAGGGAAAAGCCAGGGCTGGCATTAGGAAAAGCATCGAGTAAGCTGCAAAACCAGCAGAAAAAGACTCCATTGCCAGGCTGGTGGGGCAACAGACGCTTAATTTACTGCAGTACAGGGATTTTTTTTTAATGTTAGTAGAAAATCCTGATTCATCAAAACCCTGATTCTTTGAAAGAACAGGTCAGTCCTACCAACATCTTTGCTTAATTTAAAGAAAACCCAAACCAATAAAAGTGAATCAGATGAAATTTTGCACCCGACCTCTTCTGAAAGGGAAAATTGTTTGCTGACGGGTGACCATGAATTTAAATTGCTTGTTGCTCAGGAGTTGATGGGTGACCGTGGCTTGGGTGCATCCGAGCCCTCCTGCACATAGGTGCTGAGCACCCACCCCAACCCCTTTGCTGTGCAAAGCACCATTTCCCAGGATGCTGAGAACAGGCGGGGGAAAAAAATGAGAGTGCTTGAAGATGCTGCATAATCCACTCCCCCAAATCCTCGTTTCCATCTCAACCTTCAAGAGATCTTCGTCAAGTTCTGGCTTCAATCTGTGAGCAGGAGCCGGGCTGCCCGGCTCTCCTCCCTCCCGCTCTTCCCCGCGCTCCCCAGGCCCCCACCAGCCTTCGCACAATTTAATGTCTTACAGCTCTGTCCCTATTTGACAAACAGGTGATTTTGCTAATGAGGAATAAATGAGATTCACAGGATGAGAGAAAGGGAACAGCAGCTGTCGTGAGCGCAGGATGTGCTGGCTTTATTAAAATAATATATGGCCACATGCTTAGTATTAGGACTCGCAGTTTGAGAACTCCCATCTCATCCCTCCCGGCTCCCCCCAGCTTTGGCTCCCCCCGTGCCCCCCACCCCCTCCAAGCCTCTCAGTCCTCAGCCCCTTCCCTGGAACATTTTCCAATCAGTGAATTACTGGCTGGAGAGCCTGGACCATCCCAGGCCATGCATATGAAATACATCCCTCCCGCACAGCAGCCCTGGTGCCGCTGGGGCTGGGCTGGGAGGGAGGGAGGGGGGGTGCGAACGCGCGTGTGCATCTGTGTTTGCACGTGTGCGTGTGTGCACATATGTAGGGAAGGGGAAGGGAAGAGGAAGGGAAAGGGAAAGGGAAAGGGGAAGGGAAAAAGGAAAGGGAAAGGGTTTGGTGCGCTGAAGGGGACTGTGATGAATGCTGGCAGCTACTCCTGGAAAAGCAGGTGGTGCACAGACCGTGACGGGCAGAAGAAGGTGTAACAGCTCGTTTTGGCATGAGGATGTGGCTGGTGGCCCCATCCAGGAGGGAGGTGGGGGCATGGCTGGAGGATGACTCTTGAAATGGGTGGAGACCTGTTGGACAAGAGGGAGATGCTCTGGGCTAACTCTAGTGTAGGACACAGGGAAGGACCACGGCATTCCCGGGGTGGGTGACCCTGGGCAGGGCAGGATCAGCCCCGTGTCACGGAGCGGCAAGTGGGATGGTCAGTGGGTTGAATTATTTTGGAGGAAAGCTGCAAGGTGGGATTGGATTAATGCAGAGATAAAGCAAGTGGCAATCCCTAGAAAGGGATGGAGGAGTGGGAGAAGATTAGAGGAGGAAAATAATCAAAGTAAATAGAGGGCGAAGGCAAAGAAATCTTGCAGCAAGAGAGGAAAAGTGGGAGAGAGGGAGGGAGGGAGGAAGGTAGAGGAGAGGGATGGGGAGAGGGGACCACGGGTGCCAGGTGGACGGGGGACACTGGGACGCAGAGCCCACTGCACTCCTGCGGTACCTCCCTGGTAATTGGGGAAGTAGCAGGTTTATGATAGCCCAGATGTCATTCCAAATGTGGCAGAGTAGATATTATTTTTCTGCAGGTTTTTCATGGCTGGGGTTTGGTTAATGTCTCTTCGCCTAACCTTTTAACAGCTGGATGGAAGACGCTTCCTCGCCTAAGCAGGAATACCTGGGCAGTTTTAGCTAGAAACCAAAATGCGGTCTACAAGAGACACTGCTGCTGCTGGAGTATCAGGGAAAACTGCAGTTTTAAAACAGTATTTCTGTGCTCCCAGAAGCCCAAGAAAAAAACAGAGATAAACTGGCAAAAAATCTAACCCAGCAAAAAATCCTACAACCCATCACCCCCTGTAGTTGTAAGTGGTTAAAATGAAAACAGAAATTATTTTTTTTAAAAAAGAATGGTTTTACAATTGTTCATGAAAAAAATCAATTACTTTAAACGATTCCCCCACTTCTTGGGCAATATTTCAAGGTGATGTGTATGCTCTGTCCATGACCTTTATCTGTGCAGTTGGTTGTCATCCCCCAAAAGAAAGCAGCTCGCTGCAGCCCTGGGCTGGAGCTCTCCTGGGGTCCGTCAGTCTGAGCCCCCACTCTGATTTAATCGGTGCCGGAGCCGTTTGCCCAGCATGGAGGCGTTTAGGAAACACTTCTCTGCTGCTGCAGGGCTCCACTCCAGAGACATCATCCCTTTCCTCCCAGGCAGGTGAGCAGGGACACATCTCAGTAGAGGGGTACGGTGACGAGGAGAGGAGGAAAACAAAGTGGATGGTAATATTTAGTTTTATGAATGTGATGATCTACTGAGCCTCTGCAGCCTAGAGGGTTTTTGTCCTATAATCACCCGACTGATCTTCTCTTTCCAGGCTTGAAGGAAGTAAAGGGATCGCTCTGGCAATGTCTCCTCTGCCAGCAAAGCTCAGACCTGTGGACTTCTCTGCCCCAGGCGGCCCATCTCCCCTCCCAGCTCATCTCCCACCCATCCACTCTGCACACACGGGGATGCATTCCTCTATCTGCCACCCCAGAAGTTCATCCCCCGAGTCACTGAAAACCGGCGGCAAGAGGAGCAGACCCGGGACACGGGTGGGTGTAGCGTGCCAGCATGGGCACCCCGTGGCACTGCTGCCTCCAGCAGCATCCCCTCACATTGGTGTCTGGCCCACGAGCCCTCCTCTGCCACGACATGCACCAAACCCCAGATCCGGACGCACTTCCCAGCAGCTCTTCCCCATCCCCAGCCCTAACGAAGCACGGACCCCAGCGGGGTTTCAGGGGCTCGGGCAGATGCCCACCCCCTTCCCTGTTTGCTCAGGTGCCCTCCTGCTCCTGCCTGCCCCCACGGCAGCACAGCACGGAGTAAACAAGTGCTCAGTGAATAATTTACTCAATGAGTGACAGAAGAATTGCCGTTTAACAATTTGCTGGGCAAATATTATTTGACCATTTCTAGAGCTGCTTGAAGAGTACAAATATAACCTCCCTATACATTGGGAATAATTCATTTGACAAAAGCAGGCTGCAACTCATCAGATAAATTATTGACAGGGGATAATGCAGCCCCGTCGAGGGGTGTCACAGCAGTCACCAAAGTCCTCTTGCCATGCAGGCACAGGTCTGCGCTGTGGCCCTTGCTGTCCTGCTTGGCCCAGATGGACACAGGGTCTCCAGAAGGGTCTGGGTGGGAGGGTGGCTGCATCGCTGCCTTGGCAGCCCAATTACTTGGAGGGGAGATGGGCCCCATCTCTCCAGGTCGGTCGGTAATCCCCATGTCCCTGCGTCTCTGGGGGATTAAGCTCCCATATGAATGCTTCTGGGACCCCGGGAATGAGAGGAAGCGTCTCAGCTTCTGCACGGGGGGGGGGACGGGGGACAGAGGGTAGAGGAGGGGACAGGCTCCTAGCAGGGAGGTGGGAAGCATTCCTCCCCCACCTGGCTCAGGTTTTGGAACAAAAAGCTGGAGTTACATGAAGAGCAACCCCTGCTGAGGCCCTGGGGCTGGAGCTCCTGCCTCTATTGAGGCGGGCTCTGGCATGCATGGCTCCAGGTGTTCCCACAGCGCAGAGTCGGAGCCCAAATCCTCTCCCCTGCATCCTTGCCGGGGGCACCTGAAGCTCAGCAAGGTACGGGGGAGCTCGGCATGGTGTGGGGAGGGAAATCGCCCTCTCCCGCATGCCCTCCCTGCTCTGGAGCAGCAAACCCCTAGGTTTGGTGTTGTGCATAACTTTCA
Organism: Haliaeetus leucocephalus; assembly: GCF_000737465.1. NCBI lineage: Eukaryota > Metazoa > Chordata > Aves > Accipitriformes > Accipitridae > Haliaeetus > Haliaeetus leucocephalus. Next base: position 1,388,823 of record NW_010972449.1, on the reverse strand, counting down.
AGAGAAGAAGCCAAGGGCTCTGGGATACAAAGTGCTGCTCGGGATGTCCCGGGAGCCCCTGCAAGGTGGGTGTGTGCAATTCCTGGGGGGCCTCCCACTCCCTCCCCTTCGATGCCCTGGAGTTTGCCTGAGAGATAGCACCTCTGCCTGGAAAGCCCAAACCTGCTGGGTTCACCCCATTCCCCCATGAGCAAGGACACGGCAGTGTGTCATCCCAAGTACATGGGAAGGGGAGAGCCAAGGGGGTCCCTGGCACAAATCTGCGCTCTCTCGCTCATCCAGGTCGGACAAGGTGTATTGCAGAGCACGGGGGATGCTCAGCCTCATCCCACCACCGTTCCAAGCTGCTGCGTGAGATGGCAATCCCAGGGCTGAGCACTCCTAAGGAGGGGCTGGGCAGCCTTGATGTCCAGCAGTTGTGGTGGCAGTGGGGACCATGTAACAGCAAATCCCTGCAGCCCTGGAAGTTTAGCTGCTCTCCTTGGCCCAAACCATCCCATGGCACAGCTGTGCTCTCCAGCTGGTGACCCATGAGTTGCCTCTCCCTTGGGGCTGGCTATGTTCAGGGCTGTGGGCTGAAGCCACTGAGAAGTTCTGCTTTTGACCAGTCTGTGCCTCAGTTTCCCCAGGAGTTTCCCAGTGCAGTGCTACTTCTGGTTAAGTGCTCTGTACATCTCAGCTGCTGGGAATGGGAAGAGAATAGGAAATGATTCAATGACCCGGAAGAAACCTCTCACTCTTCTGTGGGGATCAAGCAGTCAAAATTGTCAGCTACCATAAAAACAATTCATTACAGAAAATAGAACAATTTTAAGAGGAATTTTTTTAAAGCTAGCTTTTAAAAAAAATATTTTAAAAACCAGAACGTGAGGAAACTTGGTGGCAGTGGCTAAAAGTTTGAACTCTTGTGGAAGTGAAATTAAAAGCAAGCCTTGCTTTCAATCAGCAGCACCACAGGGGTCACCGCACCTCTCCCTGCCAGCTCTGCGCAGACCCCACTCCGTTCCATTACCATTCCACTGAGCGATTAAACATAGTATTATCTTATTTATTTTGGCTTGCCTCCTTGCCAGTCCCCGGCTGTAAATTAAATGATTGCCGAGTTAGATTAGCAGAAAGCATATGTGGAAATTACCTTTTAATTTCTTAATTACATTGCACTCACCTGCAGCTCAACCTGCCAGTATAAGGAAAGTGTGAAGTTAATTTCCATTGATATATTATCTGCATTCTTATAAATTAGGATCCTATTAAAGAGGAAGCGTATCAGGAATTCATTGTTCCTAATCAGACTGTGGGACATGGATGGGATCTCCTTGCAGGCTCTAGAGATGTCTTACAGAAACTGGGCTGGTTGCAGGTCTGTGGGAAATGATGCCTAAACCTGGGCTGCTACAAAAGATGTCACCACAGCGTGAGTGAGCTTTTCTGCATTTTGTAATGTCAGCAAGGATGCAGGAATAAGAGCCAAAAGCCCAATATTTTTCTCAACCCCAGCTTGCTGTTTCTTAGGGATGGTTTAGAAGCAAGCTCTTATCAAGTTGCTTTAGTCACAGGACTTTGGTCGAGGCTAGAAAAGGCTCTGGGGTGGTTAGGTGACACTTTTCAAACCCTGTAGCAAATGCATCAGAAATTCTGACTTCATTTCCCTTCCTATCAGGCTGCTTATCAAGGCAAGAATGAAGAAGCCTAAACCTGACCTTCTAAATGGCATCCAAGTCTCTTGGTCCCTCACACCAACTGATGAAGCTCAGAAGCACCAACAAGTCCTTGTAGTGCCCAGGGATGCAGGGAGCACCTCTCCGTGGGAGCATGCTGCAAGGTGTTAAGGGTAGAGCTAGCGAAGCTCTTCAAGACACACCTCACCTTCATGCACACACCATCGGGGGTCTGCTTGGATGCTCAGCTTGTACCACCGGTCCTGAGGAGCTCTGAGAGTCACTTTTTTTGGTGATCCGTGGTTCTGCCCTTCCAGTATCTGCTTTCTGCTTCCTGACACAACAGACTCGCTTTGTTCTCTCTTCTGAAACTTGATTTCTGTAGTCTGTAATATTTTTCATATTCCCTATGCAGCCTGTATCAGAGGAAGGGGAGATAGCAAACTGATTTCTTGTGATAAACCCATTCCTACTGTGAAATATCTTGGTGAGGGGACCTGGTCGTACACTACACTACTTGTAGAAAGGCAGATGTTGAAACTATTTGGGGCTGACTTTGTGTCCCAACCTAAGCAAAGCCAGGGTGGCAGAGTGATCTGGCAAGGTAACTGATCCAGCTGACAGATTTCAACCTGCTGCTGGAGGATAACATAACAAATCCCACAGTTTTATTTACAAGATAAGTTCCTCTGAATAAGATCAAATGCAGGAGCAAACTGAGCAATTCATTCAAAGGAATGATTGCTGGGGTCAATCCTTTTATTTCAACTTTATCTTATGTTACAAGCAGAGTTATTCTGGGAACTTTCCCGAGACCTCTCCTGTTTCATATGTTCATCCTGTGCAATATGTGACCTGGAGGAGGAGGTGGGATGCTCCTCATCAAGTTTCTGGATGACGGTAAACAGTGGGGTTCATCCTGCTGTAGGACAGGGCAAATTGGCTGGCAGGAAACATGTGGAATTTAACAAGGACAAATGCAAACCCCTGCCCCTAGGGCGGACTAAGATGTTGATAAATAAATAAGAGAAAAAAAAGATGTAGAGAAATAGGTGTGAGTTCAGCAAAGGGATGCCAAGATGTTCAGGGGGCTGGAGGGAGGAGAGGCTGAGGAAACTGAGGCTGTTCAGGCTCTTTGTTGAGGTGCATTACAGGAGAAGAGGTGGATATAAACTGAGGCAGGGGAGAATCTGATGGGATATAAGGAAATAAAACTCATTGTGAGAATAAGCAAGCAGTGGATCAGGGGCCAAAAGAAATCATGGGATCCCCATGCTTGGAAGTTCAAGAACTGGCTGGTCAAATCCCTGAAAAACCTGGTCTGAATTCAGGATTGGGCTTGCTTTGAACAGGAGGTTGGATTAGACACCTCCTGAGGTCCCACCTCACCTGAAATATCCTACAATTTGGTGGTGGTGGTGTGCTGCAAAGGGCTGAAGTTGCCTCCTGTGCTTTGCCCAGCATGTCAAACATAGACCTGCATTTCTGCTTTAAACCCTGCCAACCACACCTGAAAACCATCAGGAGGTGGCACAGTTCAGTTGCAAAACCAATAAATTTACTTCAGATCGAAAATGTCCAGTAAAATTCAAAGCTAAGACAGAAGATGCCTGGTTTTTTTTTCTCTGCACAGTGCCTTACCTCACTTGACCACACTGCGTTCATTTAAAACTCCTCATTCCCCACCCAGAGGTCACATCACCTATTAATCATGCTGAAGAGCCCCTCAATTATCTGAAACCACGATTACCCCAACCCATTCCACGTCCCCCGTGACATTTGGATAACTGAGGTTGTTCTGTATTATTATTATTTTTCAATTGTGGTAATTATTGTACATTAAACCATTAGCATTCATTACTCCTACAGTGTGTAATTAGAACAATGGTGGATGGATTGCTACCGACTCTAATGAAGTTTTTATAATTGTAATTTATGGTCATCAAATTATCTTTCTTAAAAATGAAGCCTAATATTAGCCTCTTAAGTTATGGGGAGGGGGGTGGTAATTACTTCTAATTGATGCTTCTTGTTTGCTCTCCATACAGAGCAATGCCGATCCAGCCCCGCTCCAGGTCTCCACCTAACCAAGAATGGGAGGGAGAAGCGTCCTTGCGAAGCAACCCTTCATCGCGCCCTTCCCGACGACTCCAATACGGCGCGAAGCATCCTGAAGAAAACACCGTAGGATCCGTGCTTGGACTAAAGAAGGAGGCAGCAGAAGCCCAGGCCGGTAGCTTTTGGGCCAGCAGGCAGGAGAACGGGCAACTGCCCGTTGGCTTTGGGGAGAGCGTTATAAGCGGGGAGCGCCCAGCCGGGGTGAGCGGAGCGCGGCCCGGGCGCTGGCCATGGTGCTGAACGGCCGCTCCGCGCCCCTCCGCGCCCCTCCGCCCAGGAACCTGCGGGTGAGGGTGGGCACTCCAGGGCGGTTCGACCGGTTGGCTTAGTCTGCCGTTCCCGCTGAAGGGGAGGGGGTGTAATCCTGCCCTTTAATTATTATTTTTTGTTGTGGTTATGAGTTAAAAATAAGCTGCGCCTTTGCTTCCCAGCGGGGATCTGAGTTTTGCTTTAATTGCCTCTGTTTGAATCAATTTAGGCTCAATTATGCTCCTTCTTAGGTGTAATTGAGATGTTTGCGCCTATCTGTCTGAGGTAGATGCAATCATCCCCCGAAGCGCTGCGGAACAGAGAGGCAGAGGGTGGCGACTTGATCACCTTCCTAATGGTTGGCCCTAGCTGAGCTCCGGAGGAGGATTTCCCTCACTCAACTCCTTCCCTCCTGGCTGGGGCACGCAAGGGCTAAACCTGAGCAGGGAGGCCCCTAGGCAAGTTAGGAAGCTAGAGGTGTTGGCACCTTTTTGGATTACAAAGCTCTGCAATTGGGTCCTGAGATGTGCCAGGCCCTGGAGAAGACCAATAGAAGAGCCCTCACCACCAGAAGGCTTGAAACTTTAAGCTCCACACCATACAGACAGTATCAGGAATCGGTTTTTAAGCAGATGATTATGGACAATGCTTCCCATATCGATGGGAGGCATAACAATGTCAAACTTCCAAGCTGGAAATCCCATCTCCCATCAGGATATCCTCAAGGTGTAGGTACAGGTCTCCTGCTCGGCTGCAGTAGGAAAGTTTTATTCTAACACATGAGGAACAGTTGAATTTTCACTGCCTGAGAAAACTCCAGCGACAGTTTTAAGATGATTATTTTCTTAGAACTAGCAAGAGAAAAAAAAAGGAGGGCTGGGGGTGGTTTTTTGGGGGGGGGGACGGGTGGGGTGGTGTCGTGGTTTAACCCCAGCCAGCAACTAAGCACCACGCAGCCGCTCACTCACTCCCCCCCCATCCAGTGGGATGGGGGAGAAAATCAGGAAAAGAAGTAAAACTCCTGGGTTGAGATAAGAACGGTTTAATAGAACAGGAAAGAAGAAACTAATAATGATAATGATAACACTAATAAAATGACAACAGTAGTAATAAAAGGATTAAAATGTACAAATGATGCGCAGGGCAATTGCTCACCGCCCGCCGACCGACACCCAGCCAGTCCCCGAGCGGCGAATCCCTGCCCCCCCACTTCCCAGTTCCTAAACTAGATGGGACGTCACATGGTATGGAATACACTGTTGGCCAGTTTGGGTCAGGTGCCATGGCTGGGCATGAGAAGCTGAAAAATCCTTGACTATAGTCTAAACAACTGAAAATATCAGTGTTATCAACATTCTTCACATACTGAACTCAAAACACAGCACTGTACCAGCTACTAGGAAGACAGTTAACCCTATCCCAGCTGAAACCAGGACAGGTAGGGGAGGTGTTTATCTGGGTTGTTGTTTGGGTTTTGGTTTTTTTGCCTGCAAGAGGACATTTCACTGTCATTTTCCTGCACTACTGGGATCTAAGATCAGGCTCATGAGAAAGCTAAAGGCTAATTCTGAGACCTCTGCTTTGGTTACTTGGATCCCTGGTCACAATTAGAGAACTGATCAACAGATGGATTTTTCAGAGATTTAAAAAAAAAATAACTAAAGCATTTCTCAATTTTTGACTGACCTCCAGGAGGTTCACGTTTTCTCCCTTGAATGTAGCACAAACCCAACACTTAGATCTTGGTCTTTTAATGATGCACGAGCTGTTTCTCATCCCCAGCTCTAGCAAAAATGTAAAAATATGGAGTGGAGGATTACTGAAAAGTGTCACTGGTGAGTAGTATTTCTTTTGTAAAAGATGGTTGAGGCTTTTCTAACAACCCTATTTTCCACTTAAAAAAAAAAAAGCTTACAAGCTTACGTAGAAGTTTTAAAACTGAGGACTATATTTGCAGGTCTCGTGTAGTTCTTGGCTATGAATACCACAAGTGCCTTCCTCGTCCACAGAAGAGTGCTGGTGATGGGAGGTTGGGCTGGCCTTTCCCTCCCTCCTCCCACAAGAATCGTTCTCCCGTCATCCAGTTCTGAAGTACGTGAAGAAGCAGCGAGGACTGATTAACCTCCTGTGAGCAGCAGAGCTGGGAAGAGTCCAAACACTCAGGTTTCCTTCGGCTGCGAGCCTAAGGACCATTTGGACCGTTCAGCTCCACAGAGTGCCCAACGCAGGGTGGGCCTGGCTCTGTCTGGGGGCTCCACCACATCACCCCCAGACACCTCTTGCAACATCTTTGTAGCTTCATGCTGCTGCTGCCCTCTGGCTTCAGTTGGCATGTGCTACTGGACCACCAACTGGTCCGGGTCTGCACTTGGCCAGAATTTCATAGAATCATAGAATGGTTTGGGTTGGAAGGGACCTTTAAAGGTCACCTAGTCCAACCCTCCTGCAATGAGCAGGGACATCTTCAGCAAGATCAGGTTGCTCAGAGTCCTGTCCAACCTGACCTTGAATGTTTCCAGGGATGGGACATCTACAGCATCTCTGGGCAACCTTTTCCAGTGTTTCACCACCATCATCATAAAAAATTTCTTCCTTGTATCTAGTCTGAATCTACCCTTTTTTAGTGTAAAAACATTACTCCTTGTTCTATTGCTCTAGGCCCTGCTAAAAAGCCTGTCACCAATTTTCTTAAAAGCCCCTTAAGTATTGAAAGGCTGCAGTAAGGTCTCCCTGGAGCCTTCTCTTCTCCAGGCTGAACAACCCCAACTCTCTCAGCCTGTCTTCACAGGGGAGGTGCTCCAGCCCTCTGACTGTCTTCATGGCCCTCCTCTGGACCCGCTCCAACAGGTCCATGTCTTACTTCTTATGGGGGGGGGGGGTGGTGGCCCCGATTCATTCATTCAAGGTCTCCTCACCGTGCTGGCTGAAGAGCCTTCGTCGCCAACTTAAGCTGCTCGGCCTGAAATAATCCAAGTTGGTCATCCATGGAGCACCCACCCCACCCCCGATATAGGGCATGGTCGAAGCCCCCCCCCCTCCCCACGCTACCCAACCCCTGCACAGAGGCTGTTGCCTTTGAGCTGCTGGCACAGGCCTGGGCGCAGCGCTGATTAGATCGCTGTCACCAGGGAACAGGAAGGTTAATTGCCATTCTCTTTGTGTGCCGCTCGGAGAGGAGACCAATTTCAGCTCAGTAGCAACAAAGTGTTGCCTGCTTGCTTTGGATGGGGGCAGGGGGAAAGCAAACCAAAGTGGAAGGCAGGGAGGGGGGGTGGTGTTGGACAAGCGGGCAGGATTGTGCATGGACTTTGAGCATAGCTGTGTCTTGTCTGGTCTAGCAAAAGAGAAGTGCTTAACAAGTATTAAGAGACACAAATAATTCTCCTTTTCTCCTCTCACCCATTCTTTTCTCTCTTTCTCTTTGCTTGTAAATCCTGCTTATCGCATCTGAATAGCAGAATGGTTTCACACCGGACCTTTAATCTGGCCCAGAGCAGCCCCCAGAGGGGCAAAGTGGCTGAGGATTACCTTTTATTTTATTTGATTTTTTTTTAGCTTTCTTCCACTCCTCCCCTCCCTCGTGGTTTTTTTTTTTTTTTTTTCCCCTGTGCTGCATTTGTTCTTGGAAGGAGTGAGGAGCAAAGGCTTAAGGGGGGGAAGGGGAAAAAAGAAGTGTGTAGGGGGTGTTACAAACTTAAGGGGATCTGGATCTATTCAGAGCGACTTGTCCATAGCCTTGCTGCTTTTGTTCGCCTGCCATTCTTTAGCTGATTTCTTCACTCTAGTAAAAGCGCTTTAATTCCCTTGTAGATACCGAGAATCCCTCCTTCTCCTGCTCTCCCCTCCTTCTCCTCCTGCAGCCCCGCGCACCCTCTTTCACTTTCTCAGACTCTTTATCCAGTGTCCTTCTAACCACCAACAAAGCCCAGAAATCGTCAAGTTTTCTTTCAGAAGAATGAAAGAGCGAGAAGGAGCAGGAGGAGCCGGAGGAGATGGGGACCAGGGTGGGTGTGTGTGCGCATACACGTGCATCCTTACGTGTGTCATACCTGCCCCATGCTGGAGGTTTTTTTCAGCTCTCCCTGACTTTGCTGATATGTTTTTTTGATTCCAGGAAGCTTTATTCATGGTCTATTCAGCTCCAGCTGTAAGACATATGGCAAAGCCCTTCAGGAGAGAAGGGCTGAGGAGTCAGCCAGCATTGGAGGATGCAGAAGGATCTCACCCCCATGCCCTGGCCGAGGGCTGCTGGAGCTGATGCTAGCAAGTGTCACCAGAGGACAAGCCAGGAGATCAGCGTGGGCTGGAGACCCCACCACAGACCTGGGGTGGGCCTCACTGGACCGGTACAAAGGTCAGCAGAGCAGCATCCCCACCAGGCGCTGGACATTGAGGGAGAGGTTAGTCTTCTCCCACATTTAGGGAGGGGAGATTTGCCCGCAGGGGTAACGTCTCAGAGCACCAGGCTATGAATCACCCTCTGCAGACAAGGGAGGTGCTGAGAGCTTGGTGGTGAGAATACCTGCCCATGCTCTCAGTCGCCAGCTCTCTGGGATAAAAATGGCTCCTTTGCCCATGATTTTGACTCTGAAGCTCAGGCAGCTGTTCAGCTGTGTGGCCTTGTGCAGGACCACAGGGTGCCTGACAAGGAGATGTTCAGCTCCAGACGACGATGCCAACTCCTGACTCATCGTGAGGACAGTCTCAGTGCGTTTCAGGAAGGAAAACTTCATGAACGAATATCCAGAATTTCAAAAGGCAATGGGGATTTTGAAGGCTGCCCTTGCTCTAGCCAAAGATTCAACCTTAGGGAATCAAGAACAGCAGACAGGTTGAATCTACTGGTGTTCAGTGGTTCACCCCATAGGCATGAAATGAGTTTTATTCATGTGAAGTCTTTAGGCGTGATCTCCAAGAATTCACAACTGATCAAAGTGTAACTGGTTATCAGCTCTCGTTAAGCGATAAGCGAAGTTACCACGCTGAGCTCTCCACAGAAAGAGCAATCTCCCATCCTGGCCAAGGCAAGCTGGCGTACAGCTCTGGTAAGGGCTTGTGGATGCTCCTGCTGCCAGCCAGAGTCCAGGCCCAGCTGGCACTCACGAAGATAGGAAGCCCAGTAAAAGGGGAAGGGATTGGCACCGTCCACCAGCGGGGGTGAGTTGCTGCCTGTCTCACCACGGGGAGAAAGAGGTTCTGCACTGCTTTCCAGGGACAGTGAATATATGGTATGTGCAACACCACTGCCAGGCTCCCAGTTGGTTTCTCTCCGAGTTGTACTTGCGTCTGATGAAAACCAACGCTGTGAGCTGGCGCTCGATCTGCAAACAGCAAGGCAGTCAAGAAGAAAAACACTTGGACCAAACCTGGTGTTTGTGAAATGATTCTCTGAGCTCCAGCACAGCCTGTGCTGGGATGTCCCTCTTCACCTTTCAGTCACTGCTCCCTGCTTCCAGCTCTGCCTGGGGAGCTGGGACGGTGCGATGGAGCCAACATACGGCTTCAGGAAAGCCTGGAGAAGGCACAGGGAGGGGAAGAACAGATTGACCTGTAAAGATATTAGATAGGCTACCACAACATGCGTCTGCTCTGCCCTAGTCCTAGAGCTTATTAGTCCAGTACCAGAAAGGGAGACGTGCCTTTATGTCCGATTGTGAACTGCAGCTGATGAAGCACAGGCAGATATTGCCCAGTGCTGCTTCTGCTGCAGAAGGTGGTAAATTCCTTCCTCTCCTCCTGTCCCACCTTTTGACTTCAATGTAAATCAGAGCCTTGGTCTTGCCTGTAATGCTAAATACATTGCACTGAATCAAAGCCATCTTCATGGTGAGAAGATCCTCGGTGCTGTTTTAGCACTTACCACCATCACGATATTTTGAGCTAAACAGACTGTACTAGCAAGTGCGTGAGCTAGAAGCACGCATGTGCCTGTTGTCACAGCTCAGCTGAAGAGCTCCTCAGACTGGAGAGATGGCTCCAATACTGAAAGGAGTCAGGTCATCCCAGCTAATTAACCCAGCCAGTAAGCTCAAATTTCTGTGAGACCCAGGAGCTTGCATAGATAGACCTAGAAGAGATCACTGCAGTCTGTGAAGTTGGGATCCTGCTAACACTGATATTATCTACACAAGAGACCAGAGGCATCTGCAGAACGTGAGTTCTACATGTTCATCTCACCATGGGCTACAAAGCAGTCATTAAACTCCATCTGCAAACCAACACCTCTGCATTCAAAGACCAAAAATGTTAAATGTGGTGCACTACAAGAAAAGAGCAGGGGACAAAACCAGGTGCCTACAATTAGAGTATCTTATGGGGAGGTCACATCTTTATTGCAGTTGATACCTGATGGAAGAAAACTAAAGCCAACTCACAGGGAGGGAATAGGGATGCAGAGATGAGCCTTGTCAAGGCCCTGAGGGCACTGATTGCCTTTAATTGCCCTGAGCAGCCTCCCCTGGGGCTCCACCCATCTCCACCCACCTCCACCCACGGCCCAGGAACTCTATATAAGGGCAGCCCTGCGCTTTTGCCTTTTCTCTGGGCTGTGTTGTAGGTGTGCATGTCTCTGCCTCCTGGATGGACCTTGGACCTACACTGTAAGTAGCTTGTCTCCTGCCCCTGGGTAGACCATGGACCTGGTTTCGTCCCCTCGTCTTGTTTGGGACGGTGGTAGGATGGTGTTACAAGCAGCCTGCACTGGGGTCGCCCTCGGCTCCCCTTTGCTCAGGGAGCAGTTGGCCCTTGCTGCTCCCTGACAAGACTCTTCCCATACCATGAGCAGTCATGAGATGCAGGGAAGATTTCCCCCCTTCCCTGCACACTTTTTTTGCTCAGTCTGAGTGTGGGTGGCTGTTACTGATGCTGCCTGGGACAGTCAGAGCATTGCTGAGCAGTTCACAGGCTGACTTTGATGGTTTTTGGTGGGACAGCCCCAGGTGTATTTCCCAAGTCTTCTTAGAGCTGGGAAGGTTCGGTGTGCCTGGGCATGTGCTTCTTTGCAGGGCAAATTATGGGACCAGGACCTGCTTTTACAACAGGGTTTGTTCCTACATTGGCCGGGATTAACTCCCCCCCTTCCCCTCGCAAGCGGTGGGGAACAGGAGAAGCTGAGGCGTTTCCTGCAATGACTAATTAGATCCAGCTCCTAACAACAGCATGCAGCAGAGAAAAGAAAAGCATTAGCCAGGACAAGGTAATGAGACTGTTCCCCTCCCCAACAATTTCTCCCACTAATCCCAGACAAAGCTCCCAATGCTGGACGAAGCTGCCAGGCGGTGTAAATCAGTACTGCTCCACTTCCTTCAGTGAAGCTTTGCTGATTTATAGGAGCTGAAGATTTCTCACCACCAATAATTTACATCTTGAGAAAGAACTAATTTTGTGCGTGTTCATTTCTAATCCTTCTCCCCTCGGGTGCCATGGTGGATAGCAGGGCATGGCTCTTTCTTGGAGGCAAATTAAAGCTGCCACCACCACCACGAATGGCAGTGTAACTGCTGACAGAGGTAGGCATGAAGGGTGTTGCTGCTTTTACAGATGGCTGGATTCCTCCTGCAGCCACTGTGGTGGCATTGGATTAAGCCACAGGCCAAGCGCCCAAGCAGTTTAATAATGAATGATGCATGCATTGTCAGTGATGAGTAATTCACGCAGCAGTGTGTGTAGCACAGCTGCTGTCTAAGCACCTGGCCTTCAAAGGGTGAATGAACATTAAGATTGTTCCATAAAAGCCAGTCCAGCAGTTGCAGGAGGGAATGTTTTATGAATGGAGGTGGCAACCTGGACTTAGCGTTTTTGCAGCAGTTGGCCAGTAGTGGAAGATGACTTGCGGTACTGTTCAATGAGGTGTTGGCCAAAGGCTGGAGCAGGCGGGAGCATGGTGGGGAGGCCTGAGGAATGTGGGAGGAGGTTTAGGAACACCCAGGAGCAGAGGGACATGGAGCATCAATAGGTATTTGGAGGAGTTTCAGGGTGGGAAGACAGCCCAGTATTTCAGCCAGAGTTTCCAGAGGAGACGTATCTGGACTTGCTTAGAAGTCAGAAAGGAATGGGCATCGCAGTTCCCATCTTCTGTCCTCTCCTTTGAGCCAAAGCCATCAGATGTCACAGGTAGCAGGTCAAATGGCTGTCAGAAGTGTGCTGCAGGTCACCCTGGAGCAGCCGGTGCTGCTGCTCACAGACCATCGGGGTGTAGGTTTGATTCCATAGACAGAAGCAAGGAGATGATGACTGCTAAACAGGGATGGTCAAAGGTCATACTTGGTATGCAGGCACTCAAGACCGGATGCAATGATGGACATCTTGAGAGAAAGTGGTTTTAACAGCTCCCTATAGATTAGATGCTGATCAAGCCCTGGCCAACAGCTGAAATGCAACCGGCTGGACTGACATCTCTGGTGCCTTTACCTCTTCCTCTAGAGCCTTGCAGCTCCACCCTTGTCTGCCAGTCCCAGTGACAGAGAGATTACATTTGTCTCATCTGGATGTGCACTCAACACAACAGGGGGCCTGGTGCTTCAGCCTTGGCATGGATGCGTCCAGACAAGGGCTGCATCTTCTAGTGTGACCCTACAGCATCTCCAGATCAGGCTTGCTAACTTCTTTCAGATCAGTTCCCCACTGTGGGACTGCAGCCAGGAGAGAGGGGTTTGAGATCAGCATCAGAACCCAAAGAGTCAAGTGAGGCCAAAAAAACCCAACCCCTATCTTGACTTGCAAGAAACAATTCTGCTCTGCAGCAGCTGAGCCCCAAGCCTTTCAAAGCACAAGCTTCTCCGTGGTGATACTGAAGTCCCTGCAGTGTGTCTTGTGTTTTGCAATGCCCTCAGTGTCTTCATCTAGAGTGCAGCCCTTGTTTGAGATGGAAAATACAGCCCAAAGAAGTAATGCTGAAGATGGGGGTGGGGTTGATTTTTTGTTGTTGGTTTTATTCCCCCCCCCCCCCCCCCAAATCCCCCCCCTTCCCCAAACCACTATCCTCTTGGCTGCTCTGGTGCAGGCACGTTGGTAAAAGAAAATGCTTCTCCCACGTTTCATCCCTCCCATGGGAATTTCACCCCTCCTCCTCTTGGGAGACATCATCCAGCCTCTTTGGAGCACAAGCTGGGGAAGGTGCAGGGAGGAACAGGGGAGGGAGAGGAGGAGCTGGAGATGTTTGCTAGCAAATAAAGGATTGTGTGCTTAAACACTCTTCCTCTGCCTATCCCCACCCGGCAGCGTTTGCTCAGCAAACACTGCTAATTCACCAGCTTTCCAACGTTTGATTCAGTCTGCAAAAGCAAACCTCGTATCCCACGTCCCCAGTGGCCTCCTCTCCCCCCCCATCCCCCCGCTTCCCCCCAAGACGTGCTGCTCAGCACCAGCCCTCTGCTTTTCCCCACATTGCCTGTTCTTCCCTTCCACCCCCCAAAATCTGGGAGATGGTTAAAATCAGGCTGCAATGCACATGGTGAGCAGGTGATGCGGCAGCCTCCCGCGCAGCAAAGCTCTCCTGCTGTGCTGCTGCTAGCCCTCATAAACATGTGGGAAAAAGCAAGCCTGGACAGTGTTTTCCTGGGATGCAGTCTATGCCCAGGCAACAGGCTGAAGCCAGCTGATAAAGGGTGAGCACAACCCTCATGGGCTTCACGCAGGTTTGGTCATGAGAAGGGTCGCAAGCCAGGTTATGTGGAGGTGGAAGAGGTAAAGCTGGTGTGGGACAGAGGCAGTGATGGTGGTTGTTTCCTTTGGAGAAAGGCAAGAGGTTTTGCAGAGGGGCTGGGGGAACTGCAGCCCTGATTGCAGAAGGGGGTTAGCACATCTTTTGCTTTTGAATGATTATTTATAACCAGTAGCCCTCCTAAGGACAGGGCTCAGACCCTGCGTCTTCTCTGGCTGCAGCAGTGGGAAATGGTTTTTTGATTTGATTTGAAGGTGCCCAGTAAAGGAGTTGCTGTTTTAAGTTATCAAACTGCCAGACACAAGAAAGCAACATGAAACCACCATGTTCACCCAGATGTTGTCTTATATAGGAGAGTCATTGACTACTATGGTATAGTATAGTATGGAGGTACTACAGGATGCCATAGTATGGCTGTGGAGGGATCAATACATCTCACAGGGAACACTCAGATGCCAAAGTGCTTCGATAACTCCAAAATGTTGAGTTTGAGTCAGATATAACATCCTTTTATTTTGGGATAGCAGTGAGAATATTCTGCTGAAATTGTCATCAATTTCTGCTTGCGGCTTGGCCAGGAGTTTGGAAAGACTTTCCTTTTGGAAACTTGGTTTATTGGTGATGCTGACCACCAGCACTGAGGTAAGGAGACACCAGGAGTGCCTGGCTCCAGATGTGCTCAGACAAGAGACTCGAAGAACCGTGGTGGTCTTGCCAGATGGCTCACACCCAGGTGCCGTGTCTTCACTGTGTTTCTCCTGATCCCACTTGAAGCCAGTGTTGTAAAACAGTGTGCAGACCTTTTCTTTCTCCTGCTCAGCCTCTGATCTAACTTAGTATGGGGAAACATTGATTCAGAGCTGGGACCAAACCCAGGGGAGGCTTGGCTTGCTTGGTTTGGGTTTGCTTTGCATTGTGGCTTTTGTCGTAGCCGTTTAGGAGAGCTGCAGTTCTTGGCCACGCTCTGCTGGCCTTCATCCTGGCAGGACCTCATGCTATGGGCATCCAGACATCCATCACCCACGCTCGAGTCGCAAGCGCACGGGTGCTGAAGGCTGCAGCAGGTCCCTGCCGCGCTCCTGGAAAAGGAAACTGGCTCGGGAAAGCAATCTCCTCCGCTCGCCTATCTGCATGGGAAGCATCCCCCTGTTACTTAAAACCAGCCCCGGAGCTCAGGCTGTGACATATGCTCCCTTCTTGCCTCCTCTCCCGCCCGCCTTTCATCACAGGTCCTCGCAGGAGGCCCATTAAACACTTAGCTGACCTTGGACCTCTGCCCGCGACAGCTGCCCGCGAGCATGGGCAGGAGCGTGCTTCCACCGCGCCGTGCCCGCCGGAGCTGTCACCGGTGATTTACCACGCTGCGGCCGCGATGCCGAGCGCGGGGAGCCGGCACCGCTTGGATGGGGAGGGAGGGAGGGAGAGCCGAGGTGGCACGGCGATGCCACGGGGCAGCGGCAGGCTGCTCTGCGTATCTGCTGGCCAAGCCGTCCCTCTTAATGCCCCTCCGGGTTCAACCCTGGGTCTTAATTTTCCAGCTGACTACACTCATTTCTAGTGGGAGTGAGAGGGGAGATGCAGATTAAAACAGTCACAGCCTCTGGCACTATGTCTGTGGTTGAAGGATGGATAACAACTGGGGTGGGCTGGTTTTCCCCTTCCTCATGCCGTCCTGATGGGACCAACCCTACCATGGAGGCACTTCTTCTGGTGAAGGGGTGGCATGTCCCAGCTGCGGGCTTTTGAGTGAAGTGTGTGGATGCAGCTGGGCTGGTTTTGCATCAGGAATCAGAGCGGTGCCCCTCAGACCATCCCATACACGCTGCTGTCCAGGACAGGATCCTTTGGGTATGGCATTAAACCCTTGCCATTTTAGGTTTTGATTTTACACCCTGAATCTGGACCATCAGCCCACCATATCCTGCTCAGCCTTTCAGATTACGTGGCCTTATCTCTAAAAAACAAATTTTCCATGACAACTTATAAAAGATGTTCTGTGGCCTTAGCAGAGCTTGATGACCCCCTCCTGCCCAGTCTCTGGGGTCCTCTCCGCTACTGGACCAGAAAGCCCCAGACCAGGTCCTGTCCCCAAGCTACCTCTGGTGTTTCTCGGGGCTGTCCTGGGATGTTCTTTTTATCTTGAGTTTGCAATGGGAAATGCTGAAGTTTAGGCTATTCCTTGGGAGGAGAAGCAAACAAGAGCTGCCTCTGTCAGACTGTTTGCAGGCAGCTGTAAGAGAAGAAGCCATATGAAAGAAGGTAAGAGTGGAAAGTCCTGTAAGGTACTTCAGCTGCACCACCAGCAGAACAAGGCAATGGCAAGCTGCAGAGCTGCATCCCTGGTTTTTTTCCCAGCTATACTTGGGGAGAGCCTTAGGGAAAAAGGGTATTAAAGCATTCCTAGCTGTACCACCCTGTTCATCACATCCCAAGGGTCAGAAAAAGAAGTTCTGCCTTCACCACCCATGCTTCTCTCAGGTCATATTTGGTAGTAATGAGGTTTTGCTGGGAGCCTGGTATGATATAGCGAGCTACCAAAAGGAGGAGACATTGCTGCTCTGTGTCCCAGGGGAAATTAATATGTATGTGGGAAAGGATGGAAAATGTGAATCTCTCTGCCAGGTGCAGGGTGGCTGCTTAGGGAACCTCTTCAAGAGATGGGAACATTTTCCCTACAGACAAACTGTAGGCACCTGTTAAATTACAGCAACCTCCCCACAGTGAAAACCTATTTTCCTGCCCTGTAACAGTGAGCAAATGCTCATCTGAAGCTAGGGTATCCCCTGTAACGAGCTTGCACCTTTTTACTCAACCCAGCATGTAGAAATGCCCCAGGGAGATTTTTATGATGCTGTCCCCACCCTGAGGGGAGAAGTCCCCAAGACCCATCAGACCTCACCATCCCCTTGTGCCTGGAGGTCAGGATTGGGTGCAAGGGAGGGCGTAATTGTAGTCGTGGTGGCCGCAGTCTGGGATTTCTTTGCACCCCGAAGATAGGCAAGCTGTGATTTTTCAGAAATAACCTTTGATTTTGAATGCATGTGAGCGACACGAGGCAGTTCAAAGGCAGCTCGGCTGCAGCAGGCAGGCTTGCACCACTCCTGCGGTATCTCTGTTGGACACAGCAGAACTCGGGGACATGAAACTGAGGATCTGAAACTCGGTGTGCCTTTGAAAAATCTTCACTTGGAGACTTTGCTTGACATAGTGAGGAACAAAAAAGGATTTGGAGCTGTGTAGGGGCATGGAAGGCGCGAGATGTGAAGGAGAAATGCTGCTCCTGATACTGCCAGTGCTATCTTGGTGTCTTGACTCTGAAATAAATGCTCCAATAGGTGCTGGGCTGAGGCCCACTGGCTTATTTCTCTGCTCAGCCATGAAACCCCGTCACCTTTTGCTTGGCTTGGCTTGGAAAAGAAACCCCCTTCAAGGCTTTGGGGTTTTGTCTTCATTCCTACTGACCAATTTCTTGTTGTGGAAAGCACTTCAGAACCAGACCTGCTTAAGCTGTAGCTGGGAGGTGCTGGTGGGACAGGCAAGTACAACCTGGTATGGGAAACCTGCTGTGACTTCCCCACCAGGGATGGAGCGCTCTGCTCTTGCTGGCTGGTGCTGGAGATCCATTGCTGAAGCTGCCCGGAGCCTGGGCATCTCCTGGGGGAGTCATGGGGAGGATGGAGCCTGTGTGTGAGCAGAAAGGAGCTGGGCTGGTGCTATGGTACCCGCTGTCAGGAGCATCCCGGAGCAGGCTGAGATGACTTTTTTGCACTGGCTCCCACCTGTGGGTGCTGAGCATGTCCCACGTTGGTCACCTCCTTCGCCAGGAGAGAGGTCTGTGCCTCTGAAGTGTGCTGCCCTGCAGAAGGAGTCCTCCTTCATTCCCCCTCTTTGTATTATTATTTCCCCCCTCTCTTTAAATTCATCTCCCTCTGCCATCCGGGGCTGTCCCTGCTGGAAAATTACTCTCACAAAAGCTCCCTCAGCAGTAATTACCTAAATGGGGGGAAGGGAGGGGAGATCCATTTAGAATCCACTTCATTGCGGGATTAGCTAATTAATTAACGGTTTCACTGACAACTCGAAGGGGAAGAGTGTGTTAAATAGGAAGGCTTCAGAGCTTGATTTATGTGATCTGACACCCACGGTCTCTCCGCCAACTTGCCATCCTGCCTTCCTTTGGCCGTGGGGTCCCGCTCGCTGCCTCTCCGGGGATGCTGCGGGGACGGTGCCTGCCCGGGGCTGCCAGAAGGCTGGGGCATGTGTGTCTGTGTGTGGGGAGACAATGCGGAGGTGGATGGAGCACGGGGTTATTAGCTGGCAGATGAAGCCGGGCTTGGAGGGGGCTGCGGCCACTGAGCTGGCAGGGCCACCCATCTGCCTGGCTGTGGCACAAAGAGCCGGGGAGGAGGAGGATGGTCCTGCCCTGCACCCCCCTCCCTCCATCCCACCCTCTGTTGCTGGGGGAAGTCGGTCGTGTAAAGTTGGACCTGAGCCGCCTCCGTCTTGTCACCCTCCACCTCCAAACTCTGCCTCTGGCGATCGCGGTGGTCCTTGGGTGGGGACGGGATGGGGTGCAGGGTATGTGTCTCCCTTCCCTGCCCCTCACTCGGTGCGGTCCCTTGGCTCGGCGCCTGCAGACCTAGAAGGACCTTGGGAAGCGTCCTGGGTACCAAACCTGATTGCACATCCCCAAACCTGCTCCTCACAGAGCTGGCACGGGTGCTGGCCCCAACCCAGTCTCCTTCTGGGGACTGATCCTCATTGCCTGGTGGCTGCGGAAGGCCCCAAATTGCACCAGGGATGGGGTTGGCCAGGGTTGTTGTGCAGAAGAGAGGACCAGAATGGCCCCAAATTCAGCCCCCTCTGCCTGATGCCTCTCACCCACACTGGCGTCTCGGGGGACAACCAGCTGTGTGTTTGGATGGGAAAAAATAAAACTTGAGAGTTTCCAGCTGGATTTGTTAATTTGAGCCAAAGGTTAAAACGTGTATTGAAAAAACATGCTTTTTCAGGTTAATTTGCATTTGTTTGTTTGTTTGTTTGCGTTCTGCAAAGACTGTAATTCCCCTCGGAGAGAACAAAACTGCTGAGTTTCACACCTTTGCTGGAGGTGAAAATTTCTCACGTTGGTAGCGAGCCCACGGATTGGTTTGAGGAGAGACAGGAGGGGGGAGAGCAGCAGGACCGGGTTTCCATCCACTTTCATCTGCTTCTGCAAGGATGAAGGGGAAATACTGAATAACAGTTGCACCAGAGCTGCCCATCCTTCCCGCAAAACTGGAGGGGACCAGAGGGATGTGGTAGGGGGACAAGGTGGGACATCCAGAGCGATGGCCATGGGATGGGGATGGAAAGCCAACGTGGACAGGTAGCCGGGCTCATCCTGACCCCTCTGCCCTGCTGCGGTGCAGGGCTGGAGGGATGCTCCTGCCCACCCCCTGCCAGCACCCGGTCCCGACCCCCCCCCGGCGCTGCCCAAAACCTCTCGCTGTTGACTTTGACGATTGTTTCAGCCACTTGAACGCCGGAGGCAGGGAGCGGGTTAAATCTAAATAAATGTTAAATGCCAAATAAATAAATAAAGGCAGTTGTGGGGTGGGGTGCGCCCGTGTCTGGCAGGCCTGAGCTCCCCCCATGTGTCCCCCCCAGCACTTTGATTGCTTTTTTTGATGGCTTCTAAATAGAGGCGCCCGATCGCATCTGGGAGGAAAATGAAACAGATTTCATTTTTCACACGCGGCACAATGGCCACGCTGACAAAAGAGGAAGGCGGCCCATTGTCCCGCTCTGCATCTTCACATCCTACCTCTGTCCCCCGAATTAACCCCTTTCACCTCCGCCTTTGTGGCGACACCACTTCGGAGCCGCTGAACAAAGGCGGCAGAAAGCCCTTGCCGTGTACCGGGGGGGCCGGGCGGGCGGTGATGGGGGGCAGCGGGCTGAGGCACTTCGTGTCCCTCGTCTCGCTCCCCGGGGCCGGTGGTGGATGTCCCTGTCCCCTTCCCATCAGTCGTTCTCCAGGCAGGACCTTCTCCGTCGGGTCCTACCTGCATCCCTGGCCGGAGTGGGGGGGCATTTCTTGCCCCCATACCTCTTCTTCCAGTAGGACGTGAGGTTTGCAGCAGCAGGATCAGACCCAGGGAGAAGCTTTGCCCAAGGAGCCCGATGCCTTCAGCAACATCGTGGCCCTGGCCGTGTGGTTGTACGGCACCCAGCTCCATGTATGGGTCCCCCCAAATCCTGTGCTTCCCCCTCTGCTCCCCAGGGCTGAGACCTGCTAGACCAAGACCCAGAGCTTTGATGACCCCATTAACCATGTCCTCCTTTTGCACTTTAAGGGTTCATTGGGCTTTTTTTGTTCCTTCCATAGCTTTTTATTACCAACTCCGTGATGATTTGGCTTATCACGCTTAGATCCCGGCTGTGCAAAAATACAAAGCTGAGGGGGGAAAAAAGAGCAAAGCTCAGAAGCGTTTTGGGTTTGCTTAGGCCAGTTTTGATCTGAGCCTTGTGCCTTCACGGAGAGCACAGGAGGGCTGGCACGGCCGGTGAAGCCAGGACCGAGTTACGTGGCAGCATGGGGCCACAGCATGGCTTGGACAGCAGAGTTTTAAGCCCAAGGGAAAGCGATTTCAGAGATTTCAGTATTTCTTGGAGCCGGGGGAAAAATCTCAGGATTTCTCTCCCCAGTGTGTTGGTTTATCTCCTCGAGGTCTCATTTCGGGAAGGATGCCGTATTTTGTTTAGCCTGATCATTTTGACTCCTGCTCTCACATCCATCTGACAAGCCATTCTGTTCAAAGATGACACCGCTGTGATGAAGCCTGTGATAATTTCCTCTGTCCCTGCAATCAATGCCCTCTCCCGCAAAGGCTGCCTTCAGCTGTAGCGGTATTTTTAGATGAAAAAAAAAAAAAAAATCACACCCGGAGATTTGTTTTTCTGAGCTCAGTCTTTGCAACAGGCGCCCGGTGTGCTGCGGTCAGCGGCCCATTGTGGGGTCCTGCATCTATTTGCTGCCTCCTTGGGCTTCCCTGGCTGGGATGTCCACTTGCATTTGAGTAGAACGGAGGGGAAGGATCAGACCAGGCAGATATTTGGCGGGGGGGATTTTGCTAGCAGTGGGATTTCCCTTCCCCAACCAGAAGGTCACCATGTGCGTTGCAGAAGGGACAAGGACCTGGCCAGCCCCATCCCTGGTGGCACCCAGGGCCACATGGTCCCTGTCCCTCTCCCTCTCTGTGGCTGCCTCGTGCCGTTCCCAACTGCAGCATCCCTTTAAATAGCAAGGGACTGCACTCCCACCCGGGGCCTGCAGAAGGTTAGATAAGAGAACACAAACCACAATGCTTGCCCTTTTTTTTTTTTTTTTTTTTTATCTTTCCTTTTTTATTATCTTCTTATGGCTTTAGAATTATCTTCACAGACACTACATGAATTTAGTCAGGGCAGGTAAGGTCACACACAGACACAGTTGCTCATATTTATGTATATTCACTAGGCAAAGGAGATAAATGGGAAAACAGGCGCAGAGGGGGACAGGGAGGGGAGGCAGGTGGGGTGGGGAGGACGAGATGCACCGACCCCAGGGTAGGATGAGGAGGGGCAGCGAGCAGGCATGGGCATCGGGGTCCGTGACTAAGGTGGGCTCGAGCAGGGTACCGTGGCGTGTGGTGGAGGGGCAGCCGGAAAACAGCCAGGAGGAGGGAGAACAGCACCCAGGCAATGGCAAGGCCAGTTCTCGTGCCGTGGTGTTACAGCCTGCGAGGGGAGGGTGGGCAGGATTTCCTGCAAGGCTGATGGAAAATCACCCTGGAAAGTCTTGAGGTTTTGGTCAACCCCCATCTTCTGCATGTCTGTGACCATAGGAGTCAAGCCAGCAACCTCACGGGTGGGCTTATAAAGCGGGTCTCAGCTAGTTCGGGCTTTGATAGCTCACTTAAGACACCAAAAAGTGAGGTGAGATGATTCTTGCTCCTGGTCCTTGGCACAGAAGGCAGCGCCGTGATGGTTGATGTGTCTGGGCTCTGGCTTCCAGGTCAGATGACATCACGGAGACGTGAAGGTAACCACATCATGGAGAGATGGAGATGACCTTGCTGTGGCAAGGTGGGTGCCTTGGCTGGCATGGAGCGAGCACAAAACCAGCTGGAAGCTCCTTCCTCCTGAACTGTGCCTTGCCTTTCCCAGGGACACGGAGCAGCACCTTCTCCCTGCTGCCCTATGCAGGGCAGGCTGGGGGGAGCTGAGTGTGGGGGGCCTCGGAGGTGACAGAGCTCCTGCAGCGATGGGTCCCCTTCCTTGGGAAACCCCATCGCTGCCGGGTGTGTGGGAGAGGGAACAACCTCCAGCCCAAGCAATTGTAACCTTGTGTGTGGCAGAAAGGACCTCGCACTCATGGGCAGGGTGACGGAGAGGAGCTGGGAGGCTGATTTAACCTTAGCCCCAGCCATGGATAACACGTGTAGAGCTTCTGAGATGACCAAAACACCGACCTGAGCACAGAGTGACCTGGTACCCACTTGTTGGCACCTTTTCAGGAGAAGAAAAGCAGACTGAGAGACCTAAAGTGCTGCTGAAATCAGGGTCAGCTTGTCTGACCCTTACTCATGCCGGGTGGCACCTACCCACGCAAGCCTTTGAATCGTGAGCTGTGGGCTCACCCACCCATGAGCATCCCAAGGGTTGAGCATCATCTGTCTCCCGCAGGCAAAACTTCCCATGGGCTGCAAGCTGCAAGCCCGCAAACCAGGTGGCGTTGGGCCAGCTGTGAAAGAAATGCGGCGATAAAGGTGATTTTGCAAAGGTCTCTTTCCCTTGTAGAGATCTGGGTGGGACGTGAGCTGTAGGGCAGGGAACTGGGGCTGGGCATCAAATCGTTAATGGCAGGAGCCTTTCTGGGAAGTTGGGTACCTGAGCGGAGTGTGGTGCTATTTCAAGGAAAATATATAATGCACCTAAAGAAATTGTACAGAAATTGCAAACAAAGCATGCACAGGAGGATATAAAATACCGAGTACAAGGGCACCCACCGATTATAACTTGATTTAAAACCACTTAATTCACTAAATAATAAATGCAAATTTACCAGAGGTGTCAGGACTAAAAGCATGCCTAACAATGCGTTTATTTAATAACTGTTTGCTCTCAATGTCAGGGCACTGTGTCTAGAAAATACAGGCAGCAAACGAAAGGCTGCAATTTTTTTTCTTTTTCCCAAGGTCTAGTATATCTAGGGGAAAAAAAAAAAAATCAAGAAAGAGAAGTCAGAAATTGTAATGATCCAGCCGAGATGAAACCTGGCTTCCCTTCACCCAGGGAAATAGGAAACCCCGATGGGAAGTGGGAGGCAGAACAAATCTACCAAGCACGTTAATTCTCTGCTGGTGTGTGAAGACGCAAAGGAAGGAGAAAGAGGTGCTGGTTTAAATGAAGCCTTCCTAAGTGAGCATCAGCCAAGGGAAACGGTCGCCGAAACGGCTCCTTGCTTCACAGATGGGAAGATGATTTGTAATATCGGATCAGATGCATTTTTGCCCAGGAAAACTGAAGGAGCTGGTTGCTCTGCTGATGACTTGTAAGCTGCTGTTAGGATAGTGTGAAGTTAAACGAGTGCTGGGTTGGACTGGTTCACCCCCCACGGTCTTTTGAGGAGTAATTTTTACCTGTCTGGGGGACTGCAGACTTTTATTGGCTCTGCACTGGCAAGATTTGGGCTGCCACCCACCAGGATTTGGGGAATACAGGAGAACTGGGGCGTTGGCGTTGACCTAGCAGAGCATTTCACCAACATACCCAACCTGAAGGAAGGTTTTAGGGTCTTTGGGGGGTTCAGCTCCACCCAGGGAAGCCCCACGCTACCAGTGACGTCCCAGGGTCTGGGTTTTTAGCCATTAAACAAGGATGCGGATCATTCCGCATATTACATGGTTTTTCAGCTCAGTGCGATGGGGTGCTGAGCTCAGGTCCTTGGAAAAATGTACGGCCAAGATTCCACCACCTACTGACCTGTAGTTTAGCCCGTAGAAAATAATACAAGGCCAAGAAGACCTTGTTCAGGAAGACCTGTCTTCTGCAAAGCTTGCTGAGAGGCATTTGCTGGAGCTTCACATCAATGTGTCTTAGTAAAACCAAAGTAAACTACTCGCCCACCATGACCACCACTGAGAGAAGCTCATTTGAACCATTATTTTCCCTCTAGTTGAAACTGAGCGTGCATGAATATTTTGAAACCTTTGAACCTGATCAGGAGGTGAACCAAAATGTTCAGCCCTGTGGATGGCCCCACGTGGGGATGTGCTCAGGAAAGGGGTGGTTTCCCCCCAAACCCCATCTCCTGGCCTCTCCCCCCTTGCCTTCTGCTCCATGCCCAGCCCTGCTCAGCGTGGTGTGGGGAATTCAGGCTCATCATCTTCTACAACCTCCTTTATCAGTCTCTATATAAAAACTTGGTCACTATTGCCACTGCCGCCATGTCGGTGAACATGAGCTGCTCCTTGCCCAGGTCCTCCTCCCCTAGGTCTAGCCTTGAGTCTCTCTGAGTTTCACACAGGGCAATTTTCAACAGCTCCCCAGGTTCCCCAAGCATTTACTGTGCAAGCTGATGTTGACAAGAGTGTCAGGCTTTGCAAAAATAGCCCCGCGGTGATATTAGTAGGTGGTGCCCACTTCTGCAGGCAAAACATGAAGGACCTGGCAGGGCTATGATGGGACTGACAAGCCTGAGTCAGCAGATGACCCTGCTTTGCTCATCTGAATGGGGCTCAGCATCAAAGTAGGCTGTGCCAGGGCAGAAGAAGGTATATTAATGAATTTTCCTGTAGCCTTTGAAAAGTCTAAGGCTGGTCTGCTGTTCACCCCATGCAATATTTTGAGTGCAAGCCGTGCATCTCCAAGGCCATCTTTGACCCTTGCTTTGGGAAAAACAGCACACGCGAAAGCTTTGTTCCCTGTAGCACCTTTCTGCAGGGCGTGGTGTTGGCATAAAACCTCAGGGCTGGATGCAACTCTGCTGTGCAAATGTTGAAGTGGGGGGGACCAGTCCCTCGAGGAGCTGTAAATGAGCAGACCCGGTGGGATGCTTTGCTGGGTGACCCTCCGGCTGTGCCCAGCTCTGTCTTTGGTGCTGCTGGAGGGATGCAGCACGACATGATACGCAGAGACACCTTGCTTTTAAGTGGTTAAAAATTAATCTCTAAAGTCAAAGCTTAACACGGCACTGCTCCCTGGCTGCACGTGGGTTTCTCCAAGCTCACCCTTTTCCTTCCCGCAGAAACATTGCTCCCACGGGGCTAGCGGCATTCACACCGTTCCCAGCCTGCCCGAGCGCTGCAGGTTTGACCGAGGGGCACGGGGAGTCCGGCACGTCCCTCGCTGATGCCCCCCGGGGTGCCCGTCACCCTGGCGAGCTGCCCCTTCTCTGACGAGGACAACCCTTACCCTCCGTGGTGGTACCACCTCTCTCCAGCCGTAGCAGCGAGGTTCGGGGAGGGGAAAGCGAAGCCCACATTTCTTTCCGCTCTTTCTTAGTGACGCACGTCCCTGAAAAGCCGGTTATCTTCCCCAAATCCTGCGCCTGTCAGGGCAGCGCCGCACAAAGAGCCCCCAACCCCTGCCAGCGCCGCGTTGAACCCACGGCGGAGGTCTCTGCTGGGCTCCTCTTCCTTATTCCCCCCGCCTCGCCTCCCCCCTCCCACTGTCTCCCAGCCTTATCTTCTGTTGTCTTCTTGTGGAAGAAGAGATAAAAGTAATTCTTATGGATGCTTCTCCAGCAAAGGCTTGCCTCCTTCCCCCCTCGCCTCCCCCAGCATCTCCCTGCTCCGTCCAGATAAAGGGTGAGGACCAAGCACATGTCATTTTCTTTGTGCAAAATCAATATTCAGCAAAGTTTATCTGTCCGACATAGCAGGAAGCGCTAATTTCATCCGCGTCAATTACTTTGATGAACGCTCATACTGTTCAGGGTGCGAGAACAAGATAAAAGAATTACTGAAATAAAAAGCATACACCCACAAACGCGTGCCCCTCCAACCCCCCCCCCAGCTCCCCCCCACCCCAAATCACCCCTCCCGGGGTCGTGCGGTGCAGAGTGAGGCTGGGGGTGGCTGCCGAAGCCAAGGAGCGAGGGTCTGGGATGCCAATGGAAATGCCCAGGCAGCACGTACAGCCTGCCTCTACAGGAATTTCACCCAATTTGGGTGAAAAAAGCCATGGGTTGGGTTGGGTTGGGTGAGAAGTCAGACACCCCCCCCTCCAGCTCCGGGTACGTGGGCATCGCTCGGTGGCAGGCACATCCCGCAGGGCCTCGCGTGTTTGTACGCGGCTTTTTTTGATGCGCGGAGAGGAGGTCATGGGCAGGTCGAAGGTTTTCCGATGAGCTGCTTTCCCCCGGTGACGGTCTCAAAGCAGAGAGCAGCAAGGTGCCCGTGTGCCTCCTCACAGCCGGCTGGACCCGAGTGTGGTGACAGAAATGCCAGGACTGAGCACAGGCGGGATGGATGGATGGATGGATGGATGGATGGCAGCCCAAATCAAGGCTTGGAGATCCACCTGGAGAGGGTGAAAGCTGTTGCTGAGATCAGCCAGGACAAAAACTGACTCTGATGCTGCTGCACGTGAGAAATGACCCCAGGGGAATAAGACGAGCCCCTTCTGCCCAAAGCCACCGGCTCCTCTAGCCCCTGCCTCAGCCTCTGTGCATGAAATGGTGCATAACAATTTTATAGTATTGCTACCGCAGAACTGAATAAGCAGATCTCAGGGCCCAAGTCTTTAATTAACCAGCCAGGCTTGATTTTTCCGGCAGGGCTGAACGCACACCCACGCTGTCACGCTGAGAGTGTGGCCCAGACCTCAGAGACATCAGCTCTCCCCCTCCCCTGCAAAACCTGCCTGCTTGTGCCGGTGGGTGTCAGCCTGGCCCTGCCACTCGTGTCCCCAAACTCGGGGCGACAGGAGGGGTTGAGCCCCGGTACCCCCCAGGCTTTGAGCTCAGTTCTTGGAGGATGAAGTGGTTGTTTTTTCTTAGTTTCTAGAAACTCATCCCATTAGCGCTGGGCTTCATCGGAGCTCTGCAGCAAGCCCCCTTCTCCTTCCATCCCAAGCTCAGCAGGAATGGCTCCTGGCTGAGCCGAGCGTGATTCCTCCCCCCCATCTCCACGTGCTCAGCAGCCCTGGCAGGAACATGTACAAATGACTCTTTCAAATATCTCTGATGCCGTCCGTCCCAGGCAATTTGTCAGCTTGGCTCTCCCCTCCCAGCCCTTGGGTGCGTTGGGGCATGGAGCAGCACGAGCTCTCCTGCTGGGGTCCCGGGAGGGATGGGGGTTTTCCATGGTGATGCCTCAGGTTCTTGTCTTGGGAGACAAAAGCTGGCACAGCTCTGGGTGAAGTCTCATCCTCGGTTAGAGCTGCCTGATTTTTGCCCCATTTTCTTCTGGGAGGCATCACCTTCCTTGCCAGGAGCAGCCATCCCAGGTGGGCAGATCTTGCCCCACCGGGCAATCTGGCAGCAATGCCTCCCCCCGCTGTGAAGTACCCCACAAGGCTAAAGCAAATAAAAGTCAGGAGGGGGGTGGTTCTGCTCCAAAATCACTGTTCTCTACAAAGCATTGATATATATTGTCACGTGAGGCATAAAGAGATCCTAGAAAAATCCCAAATGCCTGGGGTCGGATGAGGATGGCCCCACGAGGGACAGGCTGGACCCAGCTCCCTGTGTGCTGCAAGGGGCCAGGGAGATGCTGGTGGTGGTGGGGGTCCGTAGGATGCAGCCGAAGCTCACCCTGAGGCTTGGGGGGGTACCCAGAGGTGCAGGGCCACGCTCCCACTGCCGGACCCCAGTACCGAGGGAGGTGGTGCTGACTGGGGGACTGCTGGTCGCCAGCCCCTGCAGCCAGGTGACCCTTGGGGCGCCTTGCAAGCGGTAGAGGAAAATGTGGCTTAAGCAAAAAATGCTGCCTGCACATGTGCAGGGGGGCTGGGAACGTGCACTGGAGCGATTTCCACAGCTCAGCTCGGCAGCGGGAATTTGTTAAGTCACGGCAATTTGCCAGCTCGTGGTGGTGTGATCAAGAGGCTGTCCCCATTTCCTAGCCAGCTGCGCGCGTCCCCACCGTGCCAAGGCTCCCTCAGCGTCGGGCTGGCACCTGCGGCAGCAGGATCGCCCCTCGCCCGTGCCGCGGGGCCATTTCTAGCCCGGTTCAGTGTTAAAGCAGATCTGTTCGGTCCTATATGAGGAACACGAGCCCATGCGTCGGTGCGGCTGTGGTCCCCCCAACTTGCGCCCCATGCCCAGGTGGGCACAGCTCTGCTGGGTACCCACCCCGGGGAGGATGCTCGGTGCTGGGGCAGGTCAGGGATGTCCCCAAATGAGGTTTTGGGGGAGCAATCTGAACTGGGTGGCATCTCAGAAGCAGGGGGACAGTACCTGGGCTGGCAAGGGACAGGGAAGCCTTGGTTCACCTGGCTGACAGCCGGGCCCCCCTTCTCTGGGGGGGTTGTCCGAGGGTGCCTCTCTCTCCACTGGCTACAGGGGGAGCCAAGACATCGAGCTAAGCCGAGATGCGCATTTTATCCAGGGATGAAGGTAGGCAAGGCATATGGTGATGATGTGCTCCCACCGGGACCTGCTGACGGGTTTGGGGACAGCTGGGGCAAAGCTGCCAAATCCACGAGATTTTTTTTTTTTTTCGGGTGAAGCTGGAAGTGCAGCATCCCAGCGCCCCGGGGGATGTCTCCGTCATGGCAGATGTCTCCATCTCTCTACCCTCGCTGGAGCGGGCAACCCAGCCAGGTGCTGGCCCGTCCTTGCCCCAGCCCACCTTTCGCCCCCGTGTTCTGCAGCGAGGACTTCCCCACCGTGGCAGGAGGACGGCCCCGTCCCTGACTCTTGCTGCGTGGGGGTATTGAGGACAGGAGCTGGATTGCTGATGGCAGTGAGGGGTCCCAAAGTCACTGGCCCGAGGAAATATAACCCAGATGCAGGGCAGGGTCTTGACCTCCCATCCCGCAGACCCCCTCCAGCCTGACCCAGCGGGTCTCCTTGATGTCAGTACCGAGCATCTGCATGTTTTGTGCAGCAAAAAGAGACCCAAAAGCGATGAACTGAACTAAGAACGAGCTGCGCAAATGACAAAAAGTCCTTGCAACCACACAATTACTGCAGGATGCTGTCCTCCCCAAAAAGCAAACCGACCGACAACCAGAGGCAACCATGCAAGCCACAGCCTTAAAAAGCGCCTAGTGAAGAATGACTTAATTTTGGAGATAATTTCAAATCATGTAGTTATTTGCTTGTTGGGTTTTTTTTTGTCTTTCTTAAATTAGATGTCGTTAACAGCACTTCAAGGGTTTTACCGCGAGTGCCAAATAAAAAAGTCTCTCTAATTAGTAATACTTTGTTTGGGAAGAATAATCCTTTTTTGTTATTATTTGGAACAAGCAGACTCAGGCGGTGTGTGTAAGGGTGTGCGAGAGGGAGAGACCAACCCACCAGCTGAATTATGCAACTAAATATTTCAAGGTGGATGTCGGGGCATGAGGCTGTGATTTAAGCGTGTGCATGAAGTCAGGCTTAGCTTTAATCGGGGCCGTCCAGGCACCGGCAGCTGCCCAAGCTCGGTGCCGATGCGTCCCCAAAAAGTCTTCATCACCCAAAAGGGACGAGGAAGGATGGGGCCGTGCCGGCGCGGGATGAAGCCTGGCCGAGGAGGGAGGTGTCGGGGCAGGATACGTCCCCCGGCTCTGAGCCTGCCCCATCCCCCCGGCCCCCCGCTCCCTCCCCACTCTCTCCTGGAGAACACAAAGCTGAGACTTGGATTATCTTCATTTCCATATGGAGAGCGATGTAAGCCCGTTCAATGCATGGCCGGTCATTTTGTTCACAACTTTACAGCAAGCGGGAGCAAAACCCACTGGGGAAATCAACTATTCAGCTCCTCTCACCTTGTGTGCACACGCATGGATCAGGCAATGCAGGAGCCTGGTTAAAATAAAGCTGCCTCCCCGGGCAGGCTCTGACCACCCTGCATCTCTTGGTGCTTTTTTTGGGTTGAACTCTACTCTGGGAAAGCCACCTGGGCCCGGGTAGGGGACAGATGTCAGTGCCAGCGTTGCCCGGCGAGGGCTGGCATCACCGCCACCGCATCCCGGGATGCTGCTGCCCTTCGTGCCCTTTGGCTGCCATCCCAGCCCAGGGCAGACCCAGGCCCCCTTTCCATCCCTCCTGGGGACTGCTGAGCTGCTCCAGGCCTGTCCCCACTGTGTCCCCTGCCATGTCCCTGCGATGTCCCCGCTCCTCCTGACCTGCAGCCCCCTCTGCCGTTCGCCGCTCCCACCTCGCCCCAGCTGCATCCCGCAGGATGCATCCCGCTGGGACCACATACCCCAACCTACAGCCCTGGGTGCTCCTGGGTGCTGTGTCCCCCCCGTGTCCCCTCCATCCCTGCTGTGTCCCCTCTGACCCTGCTTTTTTTGGGGGGGGACGGAGAGTCGTGCCGTGGAGCCCCAGTGCTCTATGCAGCCAGCGTCTCTTGCAGAGCCGGCGGCGTTGGCATAGGGTCACTCTTTTCTTGGGCCCATGGAGTGAGGAGGGGAATCGAAAGAGCCAAACTCTCAAGAATTCAACCCAAAATGCCGCTTCCCTCTTCCTGTTGTCCTCTTTGAGGAAAGGAGGCGAGCTCAGGCAGCGGGCACCAGCTGGGGCATCGGGCAGCCCCTGCCCGGTGGTGGAGATGCTGGGGGGGAAAAATGGGGCTTTGTGGGGAGGCTGTGTCCCCTCCAGCCCCCCGTCTCCTGGGAATACCCCAGTTTGGCTGGGGACATTGTCCCTGGTCCCCAGCGTGAAGCCCCTGAGCCACAGAAGGCGTTGGGGTTCCAGCCCCGAGGCCGGTCCCTAAGGACCCCGGGAAGGGCGTTTGCTGGCTGGATGAAGATCCTTGCCATTTCTCTGCAACAATTTTTAAATCAGGCACTAAGGCCTCGTTAACAGCTGCAGGATAATTGTGGATGCTCCGGGGGCCAGGTGCAGACCGCCGCCACAGCGTGCCCAGCCGTACTGGGCAGCACAAGGCCATCCCCAGGACCTTCTTGCTGGCCTTGAAACCACGCTCCCCTCCCCGGATTTTCGGTTGCTGTCTTTTGACACCAAGTTTGACCCCGAGCACCTTCCAGGCTGACTGCCGAGCCCGGTTTCGGAAGGGGTGAAGCTAGCGGCGGGCGCATCCCCGCCTTGTAGCTCCGTTTGCCAAGGAGGCGATGGACTCAAAGGCAAGATGCTCCCGCAGGGCTGGCGGACGCCGGGAGCCGGGCAGAGACCCGGCAGAAGTGCGGCGTAACACCATACTATCCACCAGAGAAGCCAAACACGCGAGCAGCAACCTGCTCCCCCCC